>NW_025751455.1:0-15254 GCF_021184085.1 Oncorhynchus gorbuscha
TCTATCCCTCCACTATCCTCTATCCCTCCACTATCTCCCTCTATCCCTCCACTATCCCCCTCTATCCCTCCACTATCTCCCTATCCCACCACTATCCCTCTATCCCTCCCACTCATCTCCCTCTATCCCTATCCCCACTATCCCCTCTATCCCTCCACTATCATATCCCTCTATCCCTCCCTTATCCCCTCTATCCCTCACTATCCTATCCCTCTATCCCCTCTATCCCTCCACTATTCACTATCCCACTCTATCCCTCCACTATCCACTCTACATCTCCACTATCCCTCCACTATCCTCTCTATCACTCCACTATCCACTCTATCCCTCCACTATCCACTCTACATCTCCACTATCCCCTTTATCCCTCCTCTATCCACTCTATCCCTCCACTATCCACTCTACATCTCCACTATCCCTCCACTATCCCCTCTATCCCTCCACTATCCCCTATATCCCTCCACTATCCACTCTATCCCTCCACTATCCACTCTACATCTCCACTATCCCCTTTATCCCTCCTCTATCCACTCTATCCCTCCACTATCCCCTCTACATCTCCACTATCCCTCTATCCCCACTATCCCTCTATCCCTCCACTATCCACTCTACATCTCCACTATCCCTCCACTATCCCCTCTATCCCTCCACTATCCCCTCTATCCCTCCACTATCCCCTCTATCCCTCCACTATCCACTCTACATCTCCACTATCCCCTTTATCCCTCCTCTATCCACTCTATCCCTCCACTATCCACTCTACATCTCCACTATCCCCACACTATCCCACTATCCCGCCATTATCCTTCTATCCCTCCACTATCCACTCTATCCCTCCACTATCCCCTCTATCCATCCACTGTCCCCTCTATATCTCCACTATCCCCTCTATATCTCCACTATCCACTCTATATCTCCACTATCCCCTCTATCTTCACTATCCCCTCTATCCCTCCACTATCCCCTCTATATCTCCACTATCCCCTCTATCTTCACTATCCCCTCTATCCCTCCACTATCCCCTCTATATCTGCACTATCCCTCCACTATCCCCCCTATATCTCCACTATCCCTCCACTATCACTCCCCTATCCACTCTATCCCTCCACTATCCACACTATCCCACTATCCCCTCTATATCTCCACTATCCCTCCACTATCCCCTCTATCCCTCCACTATCCACTCTAACCCTCCACTATCCCCTCTAACCCTCCACTATCCACTCTATCCCTCCACTATCCCCTCTATATCTCCACTATCCCCTCTATATCTCCACTATCCCCTCTATATCTCCACTATCCCCTCTATCTTCACTATCCCCTCTATCCCTCCACTATCCCCTCTCTATATCTGCACTATCCCTCACTATCACTCCCTATCACTCTATCCTACTATCCACACTATCCCACTATCCCCTCTATATCTCCACTATCCCTCCACTATCCCCTCTATCCCTCCACTATCCACTCTAACCCTCCACTATCCCCTCTAACCCTCCACTATCCACTCTATCCCTCCAAAATCGACTCTATATCTGAACTATCCCCACACTATCCCACTATCCCTCCATTATCCTTCTATCCCTTCACTATCCCCTCTATATCTCCACTATCCCCTCTATCTCCACTATCGCTCCACTATACCTCTATCCCTCCACTATCCCCCCTATATCTCCACTATCCCTCCACTATCACTCCCCTATCCACTCAATCCCTCCACTATCCACTCTATCCCACTATCCCCACTATCCACTCTATCCCTCCACTATCCCCTCTAACCCTCCACTATCCACTCTATCCCTCCTAAATCCCCTCTATATCTCCACTATCCCCTCTATCCCTCCACTATCCACTCTATCCCTCCACTTTCCCCTCTATCCCTCCACTATCCACTCTATCCCTCCACTTTCCCCTCTATCCCTCCACTATCCACTCTATCCCTCCACTATCCACTCTAACCCTCCACTATCCACTCTATCCCTACAAAATCCACTCTATCTCAACTATCCCTCCTCTATCCCCTCTAACCCTCCACTATCCACTCTATCCCTCCTAAATCCCCTCTATATCTCCACTATCCCCTCTATCCCTCCACTATCCACTCTATCCCTCCACTTTCCCCTCTATCCCTCCACTATCCACTCTATCCCTCCACTTTCCCCTCTATCCCTCCACTATCCACTCTATCCCTCCACTATCCACTCTATCCCTCCTCTATCCCTTCTATCTCCACTATCCCCTCTATATCTCCATTATTACATTTACATTTAAGTCATTTAGCAGACGCTCTTATCCAGGCGACTTACAAAGTGGTGCATTCACCTTATGACATCCAGTGGAGCACTATCCCCTCTATCCCTCCAATATCCACTCTATATCTTCACTATCCCTCACTATCCCTCTATAAATCACTATCATCCTCTATATCTCCACCTCTATCCTCACTATCTTCTCTATATCTCCACTATCCCCTCTATCTTCACTATCCTCTCTATATCTCTCCTATATCTTCACTATCCCTCACTATCCCCCTATTTCTCAATATCCCTCACTATCCCTCCACCATCCACTATATCCCTCCACCATCCACTATATCCCTCCACCATCCCTATCCCCACTATCCAATCTATCCCTCCACTATCCAATCTATCCCTCCACTATCCAATCTATCCCTCCACTATCCTCTGTCCCTCCACTATCCTCTATCTCCACTATCACTCCCTATCCTCTATCCCTCCACTATCCCTCTATCTCTCCAATATCCCCTCTATATCTCCACTATCCCCTCTATCCCTCCTATCCCTCCACCATCCAACCTATCCCTCCACTATCCACTCTGTCCCTCCACTATCCACTCTGTCCTCCCACTATCCACTCTGTCCCTCCACTATCACTCTATCCCTCCATCCTCTATCCACTCTATCCCTCCACTATCCCTCTATCCCTCCACTATCCACTCTATCCCTCCACTATCCAACCTATCCCTCCACTATCCACTCTATCCCTCCACTATCCTCTCTATCCCTCCACTGTCCCCTCTATCCCTCCACTGTCCCTCTATCCCTCACTGTCCCCTCTATCCCTCCCACTAATCCCCTCTATCCCTCCACTATCCCTCTATCCCTCCAATATCCCCTCTTCCTCCATTATCCCTCCACTATCCCTCTATCCCTCCACTATCCCTCCACTGGTCCTTCTGTAGCTCAATTGGTAGAGCATGGCGCTTGTAAACGCCAGGGTAGTGGGTTCAATTCGGGACCACCCATACGTAGAATGTATGCACACATGACTGTAAGTCGCTTTGGATAAGCGTCTGCTAAATGGCATATATTATTATTATTATTATATTATTATAATTATCTCCTCTATCCCACCACTATCCACTCTATATCTCACGATCCCTCTATATCTTCAATATCTCTCTATATCTCCTCTATATCTTCACTATCCCTCCACTATCCCCCCTATTTCTCCAATATCCCTCCACTGTCCTCACCATCCACTCCATCCCTCCACTATCAATCTATCCCTCCACTATCCCCCTCTGTCCCTCCACTATCCCCTCTATATCTCCACTATCCACTCTATCCCTCCACCATCCACTCTATCCCTCCACTATCCACTCTATCCCTCCACTATCCACTCTATCCCTCCACTATCCACTCTATCCCTCCACCATCCACTCTATCCCTCCACTATCCACTCTATCCCTCCACCATCCACTCTATCCCTCCCACTATCCCTCTGTCCTCCACTATCCCCTCTATCTCCACTATCCATCCACCATCCACTCTATCCCTCCACTATCCACTCTATCCCTCCACTATCCACTCTATCCCTCCCACTATCCACTCTATCCCTCCACTATCCACTCTATCCCTCCACTATCCAATCTATCCCTCCACTATCCCTCCACTATCCACTCTATCCCTCCACTATCCCTCTATCCCTCCACTATCCACTCTATCCCTCCCACTATCCACTCTATCCCTCCCACTATCCACTCTATCCCTCCACTATCCTCTATCCCTCAATATCCCCTCTTCCTCCACTATCCCTCCACTATCCCCTCTATCCTTCCACTATCTCCTCTATCCCTCCACTATCTCCTTTATCCCTCCACTATCTCCTCTATCCCTCATCTATCTACTCCATCCCTCCACTCTCCACTCTATCCCTCCACTATCAACACTATATCTCCACTATCCCTCCACTATCTCCTCTATCCTCATCTATCTACTCCATCCCCCCACTATCCTCTATCCCTCCACTATCCCCTCTATGTCTCCACTATCCCCTCTATGTCTCCACTCTATCCTCTATCCCCTCTTCCTCTATCCCTCCACTATCCCCTCTATCCCTCCCTATCTTCTCCTCCCTATCCACTCTATCCCCCAAATCCCCTCTATCCCTCCACTATCCCTCACCCCCACAATCCCCTCTATCCCTCCACTATCCTCCTCTATCCCTCCACTATCTCCTCTATCCCTCCACTATCCCCTCTATATCTCCACTATCACTCTATCCCTCACCATCACTCTATCCCTCCACTGTCCACTCTATCCCTCCACTATCCACTCTATCCCTCCACTATCCTCTATCCCTCCACTATCCTCTATCCTCCACCATCCACTCTTCCATCCACTCTATCCTCCACCATCCACTCATCCCTCTATCCTCTATCCCTCCACTCTTCTCTATCCCCCACTATCCACTCTATCTCCACTATCCCTCCACTATCTCCTCTATCCCTCATCTATCTACTCCATCCCCCCACTATCCCTCTATCCCTCCACTATCCCCTCTATGTCTCCACTATCCCCTCTGTCTCCACTCTATCCCTCCAATATCCCCTCTTCCTCCCATTATCCCTCCACTATCCCTCTATCCCTCCACTATCTTCTCTATCCCACCACTATCCACTCTATCCCCCACAATCCCCTCTATCCCTCCACTATCCCCTCTACCCCCCACAATCCCCTCTATCCCTCCACTATCCCCTCTATCCCTCCACCATCTCACTCTATCCCTCCTATCCTCTATATCTCCACTCTATCCCTCCACCATCCACTCTATCCCTCCACTATCCACTCTATCCCTCCACTATCCACTCTATCCCTCCACTATCCACTCTATCCCTCCCCATCCACTCTATCCCTCCATCCTCTATCCCTCCTGTCCACTCTATCCCTCACTATCCACTCCATCCCTCCACTATCCCTCTATCCCTCCACTATCCCTCTATCCCTCCACTATCCCTCTATCCCTCCACTATCCACTCTATCCCTCACCATCCACTCTATCCCTCTTCCATCCACTCCTATCCCTCCACTATCCACTCTATCCCTCCACTATCTTCTCTATCCCACCCACTATCCACTCTATCCCTCCACTATCCACTCTATCCTTCCACTATCCCCTCTATCCCTCCACTATCTCCTTTATCCCTCCACTATCTCCTCTATCCCTCATCTATCTACTCCATCCCTCCCTCTCCCTCTATCCCTCCACTATCCACTATATCTCCACTATCCCTCATCACTATCTCCTCTATCCCATCTATCTACTCCATCCCCCACTATCCCTCTATCCCTCCACTATCCGACTCTATGTCTCCACTATCCCCTCTATGTCTCCACTCTATCCCTCCAATATCCCCTCTTCCTCCATTATCCCTCCTCTATCCCTCCACTATCTTCTCTATCCCACCACTATCACTCTATCCCCCCACAATCCCTCTATCCCTCCCACTATCCCCTCTACCCCCCACAATCCCCTCTATCCCTCCACTATCCCCTCTATCCCTCCACTATCTCCTCTATCCCTCCACTATCCCCTCTATCCCCCCACTATCCCCTCTATCCCCCCACTATCCCCTCTATCCCTCCACTATCCCCTCTATCCCTCCACTATCCACTCTATCCCTCCACTATTCCCTCTATCCTTTCACTATCCCCTCTATCCCTCCACTATCCCCTTTATCTCACTTCCCTCTATATCTCCACTATCCCTCCACTATCCATCTACTATCCCCACTATCCCTCCAATATCCCTCTACTATCCCCTCTATCCCTCCACTGTCCCCTCTTTCCCTTCACTATCCCTCCACTATGCCTCCACTATCCCCTCGATATCTCCTCGATCCCTCAACTATCCCTCTATCCCTCCATTATTCCCTCTATATCTCCACTATCCCTCTATCCCCCCACTATCTCCTCTATATCTACACTATCCCTTCACTATCCACTCTACATCTCCACTATCCCTCCACTATCCCCTCTATCCCTCCACTATCCCCTATATCCCTCCACTATCCACTCTATCCCTCCACTATCCACTCTACATCTCCACTATCCCCTTTATCCCTCCTCTATCCACTCTATCCCTCCACTATCCCCTCTACATCTCCACTATCCCCTCTATCCCTCCACTATCACCTCTATCCCTCCACTATCCACTCTACATCTCCACTATCCCTCCACTATCCCCTCTATCCCTCCACTATCCCCTCTATCCCTCCACTATCCCCTCTATCCCTCCACTATCCACTCTACATCTCCACTATCCCCTTTATCCCTCCTCTATCCACTCTATCCCTCCACTATCCACTCTACATCTCCACTATCCCCACACTATCCCACTATCCCGCCATTATCCTTCTATCCCTCCACTATCCACTCTATCCCTCCACTATCCCCTCTATCCATCCACTATCCCCTCTATATCTCCACTATCCCCTCTATATCTCCACTATCCCCTCTATATCTCCACTATCCACTCTATATCTCCACTATCCCCTCTATCTTCACTATCCCCTCCACTATCCCCTCTATCCCTCCACTATCCACTCTAACCCTCCACTATCCCCTCTAACCCTCCACTATCCCCTCTAACCCTCCACTATCCACTCTATCCCTCCACTATCCCCTCTATATCTCCACTATCCCCTCTATATCTCCACTATCCCCTCTATCTTCACTATCCCCTCTATCCCTCCACTATCCCCTCTCTATATCTGCACTATCCCTCCACTATCACTCCCCTATCCACTCTATCCCTCCACTATCCACACTATCCCACTATCCCCTCTATATCTCCACTATCCCTCCACTATCCCCTCTATCCCTCCACTATCCACTCTAACCCTCCACTATCCCCTCTAACCCTCCACTATCCACTCTATCCCTCCAAAATCGACTCTATATCTGAACTATCCCCACACTATCCCACTATCCCTCCATTATCCTTCTATCCCTTCACTATCCCCTCTATATCTCCCTCTCCCTCTATCTCCACTATCGCTCCCTATACCTCTATCCCTCACTATCTATATCTCCACTATCCCTCCACTATCACTCCCCTATCCACTCAATCCCTCCACTATCCACTCTATCCCACTATCCCCACTATCCACTCTATCCCTCCACTATCCCCTCTAACCCTCCACTATCCACTCTATCCCTCCTAAATCCCCTCTATATCTCCACTATCCCCTCTATCCCTCCACTATCCACTCTATCCCTCCACTTTCCCCTCTATCCCTCCACTATCCACTCTATCCCTCCACTTTCCCCTCTATCCCTCCACTATCCACTCTATCCCTCCACTATCCACTCTAACCCTCCACTATCCACTCTATCCCTACAAAATCCACTCTATCTCAACTATCCCTCCTCTATCCCCTCTAACCCTCCACTATCCACTCTATCCCTCCTAAATCCCCTCTATATCTCCACTATCCCCTCTATCCCTCCACTATCCACTCTATCCCTCCACTTTCCCCTCTATCCCTCCACTATCCACTCTATCCCTCCACTTTCCCCTCTATCCCTCCACTATCCACTCTATCCCTCCACTATCCACTCTATCCCTCCACTATCCCTTCTATCTCCACTATCCCCTCTATATCTCCATTATTACATTTACATTTAAGTCATTTAGCAGACGCTCTTATCCAGAGCGACTTACAAATTGGTGCATTCACCTTATGACATCCAGTGGAGCACTATCCCCTCTATCCCTCCAATATCCACTCTATATCTTCACTATCCCTCCACTATCCCTCTATAAATCCACTATCCCCTCTATATCTCCACTATATCCCTCCACCATCCACTCTATCCCTCCACTATCTTCTCTATATCTCCACTATCCCCTCTATCTTCACTATCCTCTCTATATCTCTCCTATATCTTCACTATCCCTCCACTATCCCCCCTATTTCTCCAATATCCCTCCACTATCCCTCCACCATCCACTATATCCCTCCACCATCCACTCTATCCCTCCACTATCCAATCTATCCCTCCACTATCCAATCTATCCCTCCACTATCCAATCTATCCCTCCACTATCCCCTCTGTCCCTCCACTATCCTCTATATCTCCACTATCACTCCACTATCCACTCTATCCCTCCACTATCCACTCTATCTCTCCAATATCCCCTCTATATCTCCACTATCCCCTCTATCCCTCCACTATCCCTCCACCATCCAACCTATCCCTCCACTATCCACTCTGTCCCTCCACTATCCACTCTGTCCCTCCACTATCCACTCTGTCCCTCCACTATCCACTCTATCCCTCCACTATCCACTCTATCCCTCCACTATCCACTCTATCCCTCCACTATCCACTCTATCCCTCCACTATCCACTCTATCCCTCCACTATCCAACCTATCCCTCCACTATCCACTCTATCCCTCCACTATCCACTCTATCCCTCCACTGTCCACTCTATCCCTCCACTGTCCACTCTATCCCTCCACTGTCCCCTCTATCCCTCCACTGTCCCCTCTATCCCTCCACTATCCCCTCTATCCCTCCAATATCCCCTCTTCCTCCATTATCCCTCCACTATCCCCTCTATCCCTCCACTATCCCTCCACTGGTCCTTCTGTAGCTCAATTGGTAGAGCATGGCGCTTGTAACGCCAGGGTAGTGGGTTCAATTCCCGGGACCACCCATACGTAGAATGTATGCACACATGACTGTAAGTCGCTTTGGATAAAAGCGTCTGCTAAATGGCATATATTATTATTATTATTATATTATTATAATTATCTCCTCTATCCCACCACTATCCACTCTATATCTCCACGATCCCCTCTATATCTTCAATATCCTCTCTATATCTCCTCTATATCTTCACTATCCCTCCACTATCCCCCCTATTTCTCCAATATCCCTCCACTATCCCTCCACCATCCACTCCATCCCTCCACTATCCAATCTATCCCTCCACTATCCCCTCTGTCCCTCCACTATCCCCTCTATATCTCCACTATCCACTCTATCCCTCCACCATCCACTCTATCCCTCCACTATCCACTCTATCCCTCCACTATCCACTCTATCCCTCCACTATCCACTCTATCCCTCCACCATCCACTCTATCCCTCCACTATCCACTCTATCCCTCCACCATCCACTCTATCCCTCCACTATCCCCTCTGTCCCTCCACTATCCCCTCTATCTCCACTATCCATCCACCATCCACTCTATCCCTCCACTATCCACTCTATCCCTCCACTATCCACTCTATCCCTCCACTATCCACTCTATCCCTCCACTATCCACTCTATCCCTCCACTATCCAATCTATCCCTCCACTATCCCTCCACTATCCACTCTATCCCTCCATTATCCACTCTATCCCTCCACTATCCACTCTATCCCTCCACTATCCACTCTATCCCTCCACTATCCACTCTATCCCTCCACTATCCACTCTATCCCTCCAATATCCCCTCTTCCTCCACTATCCCTCCACTATCCCCTCTATCCTTCCACTATCTCCTCTATCCCTCCACTATCTCCTTTATCCCTCCACTATCTCCTCTATCCCTCATCTATCTACTCCATCCCTCCACTCTCCACTCTATCCCTCCACTATCAACACTATATCTCCACTATCCCTCCACTATCTCCTCTATCCTTCCACTATCTCCTCTATCCCTCCACTATCTCCTTTATCCCTCCACTATCTCCTCTATCCCTCATCTATCTACTCCATCCCTCCACTCTCCACTCTATCCCTCCAATATCCCCTCTTCCTCCACTATCCCTCCACTATCCCCTCTATCCTTCCACTATCTCCTCTATCCCTCCACTATCTCCTTTATCCCTCCACTATCTCCTCTATCCCTCATCTATCTACTCCATCCCTCCACTCTCCACTCTATCCCTCCACTATCCCCTCTATGTCTCCACTCTATCCCTCCAATATCCCCTCTTCCTCCATTATCCCTCCACTATCCCCTCTATCCCTCCACTATCTTCTCTATCCCACCACTATCCACTCTATCCCCCCACAATCCCCTCTATCCCTCCACTATCCCCTCTACTCCCCACAATCCCCTCTACCCCCCACAATCCCCTCTATCCCTCCACTATCCCCTCTATCCCTCCACTATCCCCTCTATATCTCCACTATCCACTCTATCCCTCCACCATCCACTCTATCCCTCCACTATCCACTCTATCCCTCCACTATCCACTCTATCCCTCCACTATCCACTCTATCCCTCCACTATCCACTCTATCCCTCCACCATCCACTCTATCCCTCCACCATCCACTCTATCCCTCCACCATCCACTCTATCCCTCCACTATCCACTCTATCCCTCCACTCTCCACTCTATCCCTCCACTATCAACACTATATCTCCACTATCCCTCCACTATCTCCTCTATCCCTCATCTATCTACTCCATCCCCCCACTATCCCTCTATCCCTCCACTATCCCCTCTATGTCTCCACTATCCCCTCTATGTCTCCACTCTATCCCTCCAATATCCCCTCTTCCTCCATTATCCCTCCACTATCCCCTCTATCCCTCCACTATCTTCTCTATCCCACCACTATCCACTCTATCCCCCCACAATCCCTCACTATCCCTCCACTATCCCCTCTCCCCCCCACAATCCCCTCTATCCCTCCACTATCCCCTCTATCCCTCCACTATCTCCTCTATCCCTCCACTATCCTCTATATCTCCACTATCCACTCTATCCCTATCCACTCTATCCCTCCACTATCTCTATCCCTCCACTATCCACTCTATCCCTCCACTATCCACTCTATCCCTCCACCATCCACTCTATCCCTCCACCATCCACTCTATCCCTCCACTATCCACTCTATCCCTCCACTATCCACTCTATCCCTCCACTATCCACTCTATCCCTCCACTATCCACTCTATCCCTCCACTATCCACTCTATCCCTCCACTATCCACTCTATCCCTCCACTATCCACTCTATCCCTCCACTATCCACTCTATCCCTCCACTATCCAATCTATCCCTCCACTATCCCTCCACTATCCACTCTATCCCTCCACTATCCACTCTATCCCTCCACTATCCACTCTATCCCTCCACTATCCACTCTATCCCTCCACTATCCACTCTATCCCTCCACTATCCACTCTATCCCTCCACTATCCACTCTATCCCTCCAATATCCCCTCTTCCTCCACTATCCCTCCACTATCCCCTCTATCCTTCCACTATCTCCTCTATCCCTCCACTATCTCCTTTATCCCTCATCTATCTACTCCATCCCTCCACTCTCCACTCTATCCCTCCACTATCAACACTATATCTCCACTATCCCTCCACTATCTCCTCTATCCCTCATCTATCTACTCCATCCCCCCACTATCCCTCTATCCCTCCACTATCCCCTCTATGTCTCCACTATCCCCTCTATGTCTCCACTCTATCCCTCCAATATCCCCTCTTCCTCCATTATCCCTCCTCTATCCCTCCACTATCTTCTCTATCCCACCACTATCTACTCTATCCCCCCACAATCCCCTCTATCCCTCCACTATCCCCTCTACCCCCCACAATCCCTCTATCCCTCCACTATCCCCTCTATCCCTCCACTATCTCCTCTATCCCTCCACTATCCCCTCTATCCCCCACTATCCCCTCTATCCCCCACTATCCCTCATCCCTCCACTATCCCTCTATCCCTCCATTATCCCCTCTATCCCTCCACTATCCCCTCTATCCCTCCACTATTCCCTCTATCCTTTCACTATCCCCTCTATCCCTCCACTATCCCCTTTATCTCACTTCCCTCTATATCTCCACTATCCCTCCACTATCCATCTACTATCCCCACTATCCCTCCAATATCCCTCTACTATCCCCTCTATCCCTCCACTGTCCCCTCTTTCCCTTCACTATCCCTCCACTATGCCTCCACTATCCCCTCGATATCTCCTCGATCCCTCAACTATCCCTCTATCCCTCCATTATTCCCTCTATATCTCCACTATCCCTCTATCCCCCCCACTATCTCCTCTATATCTACACTATCCCTTCACTATCCCATCTATCCCTCCACTATTCACTCCATCCTTCCACTATCCCCTCTATCCCTCCAATATCCACTCTATATCTTCACTATCCCTCCACTATCCCTCTATAAATCCACTATCCCCTCTATATCTCCACTATCCCTACACTATCCCTCTATCCCTCCACTATCCCCTCTATATCTCCACTATCCCCTCTGTCCCTCCACTATCCCCTCTATATATCCACTATCCACTCGATCTCTCCACCATCCACTCTATCCCTCCACTATCCACTCTATCCCTCCACTATCCACTCTATCCCTCCACTATCCACTCTATCCCTCCACTATCCACTATATCCCTCCACCATCCACTCTATCCCTCCACTATCCAATCTATCCCTCCACTATCCAATCTATCCCTCCACTATCCCCTCTGTCCCTCCACTATCCCCTCTATCCCCTCTATCCCTCCACTATCCACTCTATCCCTCCACTATTCCCTCTATCCTTTCACTATCCCCTCTATCCCTCCACTATCCCCTTTATCTCACTTCCCTCTATATCTCCACTATCACTCCACTATCCATCTACTATCCTCACTATCCCTCCAATATCCCTCTACTATCCCCTCTACCCCCCCACAATCCCCTCTATCCCTCCACTATCCCCTCTATCCCTCCACTATCTCCTCTATCCCTCCACTATCCCCTCTATATCTCCACTATCCACTCTATCCCTCCACCATCCACTCTATCCCTCCACTATCCACTCTATCCCTCCACTATCCACTCTATCCCTCCACTATCCACTCTATCCCTCCACCATCCACTCTATCCCTCCACCATCCACTCTATCCCTCCACCATCCACTCTATCCCTCCACTATCCACTCTATCCCTCCACTCTCCACTCTATCCCTCCACTATCAACACTATATCTCCACTATCCCTCCACTATCTCCTCTATCCCTCATCTATCTACTCCATCCCCCCACTATCCCTCTATCCCTCCACTATCCCCTCTATGTCTCCACTATCCCTCCACTATCCCCTCTATGTCTCCACTATCCCCTCTATGTCTCCACTCTATCCCTCCAATATCCCCTCTTCCTCCATTATCCCTCCACTATCCCCTCTATCCCTCCACTATCTTCTCTATCCCACCACTATCCACTCTATCCCCCCACAATCCCCTCTATCCCTCCACTATCCCCTCTACCCCCCCACAATCCCCTCTATCCCTCCACTATCCCCTCTATCCCTCCACTATCTCCTCTATCCCTCCACTATCCCCTCTATATCTCCACTATCCACTCTATCCCTCCACCATCCACTCTATCCCTCCACTATCCACTCTATCCCTCCACTATCCACTCTATCCCTCCACTATCCACTCTATCCCTCCACCATCCACTCTATCCCTCCACCATCCACTCTATCCCTCCACTATCCACTCTATCCCTCCACTATCCACTCTATCCCTCCACTATCCACTCTATCCCTCCACTATCCACTCTATCCCTCCACTATCCACTCTATCCCTCCACTATCCACTCTATCCCTCCACTATCCACTCTATCCCTCCACTATCCAATCTATCCCTCCACTATCCCTCCACTATCCACTCTATCCCTCCACTATCCACTCTATCCCTCCACTATCCACTCTATCCCTCCACTATCCACTCTATCCCTCCAATATCCCCTCTTCCTCCACTATCCCTCCACTATCCCCTCTATCCTTCCACTATCTCCTCTATCCCTCCACTATCTCCTTTATCCCTCCACTATCTCCTCTATCCCTCATCTATCTACTCCATCCCTCCACTCTCCACTCTATCCCTCCACTATCAACACTATATCTCCACTATCCCTCCACTATCTCCTCTATCCCTCATCTATCTACTCCATCCCCCCACTATCCCTCTATCTCTCCACTATCCCCTCTATGTCTCCACTATCCCCTCTGTCTCCACTCTATCCCTCCAATATCCCCTCTTCCTCCATTATCCCTCCTCTATCCCTCCACTATCTTCTCTATCCCACCACTATCCACTCTATCCCCCCACAATCCCCTCTATCCCTCCACTATCCCCTCTACCCCCCCACAATCCCCTCTATCCCTCCACTATCCCCTCTATCCCTCCACTATCCCCTCTATATCTCCACTATCCCTACACTATCCCTCTATCCCTCCACTATCCCCTCTATATCTCCACTATCCCCTCTGTCCCTCCACTATCCCCTCTATATATCCACTATCCACTCGATCTCTCCACCATCCACTCTATCCCTCCACTATCCACTCTATCCCTCCACTATCCACTCTATCCCTCCACTATCCACTCTATCCCTCCACTATCCACTATATCCCTCCACCATCCACTCTATCCCTCCACTATCCAATCTATCCCTCCACTATCCAATCTATCCCTCCACTATCCCCTCTGTCCCTCCACTATCCCCTCTATCCCCTCTATCCCTCCACTATCCACTCTATCCCTCCACTATCCACTCTATCCCTCTACTATCCAATCTATCCTTCCACCATCCACTCTATCCCTCCACTATCCACTCTATCCCTCCACCATCCACTCTATCCCTCCACTATCCAATCTATCCCTCCACTATCCACTCTATCCCTCCACTATCCAATTTATCCCTCCACTATCCACTCTATCCCTCCACCATCCACTATATCTTCACTATCCCATCTATCCCTCCACTATTCACTCCATCCTTCCACTATCCCCTCTATCCCTCCAATATCCACTCTATATCTTCACTATCCCTCCACTATCCCTCTATAAATCCACTATCCCCTCTATATCTCCACTATCCCTACACTATCCCTCTATCCCTCCATTATCCCCTCTATATCTCCACTATCCCCTCTGTCCCTCCACTATCCCCTCTATATATCCACTATCCACTCGA
>NW_025751456.1:0-15253 GCF_021184085.1 Oncorhynchus gorbuscha
CCCCCTGTGGACCAGACTAGCCCCTGTGGACCAGACTAGCCCCAGGGGACCAGACTAACCCCCTGTGGACCAGACTAACCCCTGTGGACCAGACTAATCCCCTGTGGACCAGACTAGTCCCTGTGGACCAGACTAATCCCCTGTGGACCAGACTAGCCCCTGTGGAACAGACTAATCCTCTGTGGACCAGACTAGCCCCTGTGGACCAGACTAGCCCCCTGTGGACCAGACTAATCCCCTGTGGACCAGACTAGCCCCGGTGGACCAGACTAGTCCCCTATGGACCAGACTAACCCCCTGTGGACCAGACTTATCCCTGTGGACCAGACTTATCCTGTGAACCAGACTAGCTCCCTCAGAACCAGACTAGCCCCCAGAACCAGACTAGCCCCTGTGGACCAGACTAGCCCCTGTGGACCAGACTCAGCCCCGGTGGACCAGACTAGTCCCCATGGACCAGACTAACTCCCTGTGGACCAGACTTATCCCCTGTGGACCAGACTAGCCCTCAGAACCAGACTAGCCCTGTGAACCAGACTAGCCCCTGTGGACCAGACTAGCCCCTGTGGACCAGACTAGCCTCTGTGACTAGACTAACCTCTGTGGGCCAGACTAGACCCCTGACTAGATGAATCCAGCTGAAAGCTATGATCCCTAATGGTGTCACCTGTAAAATCCACTTCAATCAGTGTAGATGAAGGGGAGGAGATGTTAAAGAAGGATGTTTAACTCTTGAGACAATTGAGACATGGATTAAAGTGTGTGCCATTCAGAGGGTGAATGGGAAAGACCAAATATTTAAGTGCCTTTGAACGGGGTATAGTAGTAGGTGCCAGACACACTGGCTTGTGTCAAGAACTGCAACACTGCTGGGTTTTTCTATGCCCACACAGTTTCGTGTGTATCAAGAATGGTCCACCACTAAAGGATATCCAGTCAACTGACACAGCTGTGGAAAGCATTGCAGTTAACATGGGCCAGCATCCCTGCAGAACTCTTTCGACACCTTGTAGAGTTCAGGCCCCACTAATTGAGGGGGTGCACCCAAAATTATGAATGTATTAAAGTTTTTGTACAATTTCAGTTTTGTACACTTCATAACAATAGTACAGTTACTATATTAATACTGGAATATGGTCTGATTTGGGTGAGTGGAAAGTGTTGACTAGCTCCCTGTGTGTCACTGTGCCGTGATCATTTTGCAATCAGCATGCTCAATTGACTGAGTCATGGTGGGGTTAAAAAAATACCTACAAGCACCCTGGAATAATGACGGATCACTGCTTGTGGTCCTCTGTAGCTCAGTTGGTAGAGCATGGCGCTTGTACGCCAGGGTAGTGGGCTCATCTCGGGACTACCCATACGTAAAATGTATGCACATGACTGTAAGTCGTTTTGATAAAAGCGTCTGCTAAATGGCATATATTATTATTGTATTATTATATATCTTGTCCTATCCAGCTCTGTTGCTTCGCAATATGTTTATTTATTTATTTTTCTCATTCAGTTAATCAGAGAACCAGAAGTAACTTAGTTGTTTTATTTGTTTATTAGTGTGTGTGAAGGTTTCTGTTTCGATTAGACTTTATCACTTTGGGGGGTTAGGAAATCTCATGAATAGTTTGGTTTGCTTGGAAATGAAATGGGTACAGGTAAGGTAGCAGGGTAACTGTATGAATAGTTTGGTTTGCTTGGTAATGAAATGAAATGGGTACAGGTAAGGTAGCAGGGTAATTGTATGAATAGTTTGGGTTTGCTTGGTAATGAAATGGGTACAGGTAAGGTAGCAGGGGTAAACTGTATGAATAGTTTGTTTGCTTGGTAATGAAATGAAATGGGTACAGGTAAGGTAGCAGGGGTAATTGTATGAATAGTTTGGTTTGCTTGGTACGAAAAATGAAATGGGTACAGTGTAAGGTAGCAGGGGCAACTCGTATGAATAGTTTGTTTGCTTGGTAATGAAATGGGTACAGGTAAGGTAGCAGGGTAACTGTAAGGAATAGTTTGGTTTGCTTGTAATGAAATGGGTACAGGTAAGGTAGCAGGGGTAACTGTATGAATAGTTTGGTTTGCTTGGTAATGAAATGGGTACAGGTAAGGTAGCAGGGTAACTGTATGAATAGAAGCCATACACTTATTTGAGCCCTATCAGTAAAAGCTTAGCTACACACGCCATTAATGCACCTTTACAGGTAAGTCCAGGTTTGAGGGTTCACATCAAAAGTGGCAGGTTGACACTACTGAAGAACACAAAGTGGCATGTGTAATATTTGAGATGGTACATTTCGCTCAATATTCCATGTTTTGGTGACATGTGCAAAGCATATATGTTAGCTCAAAACCATGTTTCATCTTCAATTAAAGCTTTTATTATTTTACTTTTCTCTGATATACTTGAAACTTTAATCAGTGAATATATAGAAAACAACTTCCCCCTTAGTCAAAGAAGATCGCAAATACACTTCCTCTGTACGTAAAAGTCTTAGCAATAACCATGAGACAGAATGACTGGCTATTGATATCTCACGAACGTTCCAGCATTCCTTTTAATAGTATGCAGATTTTGCAAGAGGATAATGGTGCTCTGTGTTTTCCACTGAGAGATTGTAGTAGCATAGAAATAATATGTGCACTTTAAAGTTTTAAAGGCACAACAGACTGTCTGAAACGCCCCAAAACGCCCCCTCGACTGTCTGGAAACGCCCATCGACTGTCTGAAACGCCCCATCGACTGTCTGAAACGCCCGACGACTGTCTGAAACGCCTGACGATTGTCTGAAACGCCTGGCGACTGTCTGAAACGCCTTGACATTGCCTGAAACGCCCAGACGCATTGCCTGAAATGCCCCACTGCTTGAAACGCCCATCGACTGTCTGAAAGCGCCCCCTGACGACTGTCTGAAACGCCCGACGACTGCCTGAAACGCCCCATCGATTGTCTGAAACGCCAGAATTGTCTGGAACGCCCATCGACTGTCTGAAACACCGATCGACTGTCGGAAACGCCTCAAAACGCCCCATCGACTGTCTGAAACGCCCCATCGACTGTCTGAAACGCCCCATCGACTGTCTGAACGCCCCACTGCCCGGGAAACGCCCCATCGACTGCTCCGAAACGCCCATCGACTGTCCGAAACGCCCCATCGACTGTCCGAAATGCCTCATCGACTGTCTGAAACGCCCAACGACTGTCTGAAACGCCCCATCGACTGTCTGAAATGCCTCTAAAACGCCTCGACTGTCTGAATGCCTATCGACTGCCTGAAATGCCTATCGACTATCTGAAACGCCCCCAAAACGCCTCGACTGCCTGAAACATCTCAAAACGCTCGACTGCCTGGAAACGCCCCGACGACTGTCTGAAAATGCCCCATCGACTGTCTGAAACGCCCGACGACTGCCTGAAACAATTTATCGACTGTCTGGAAACGCCTCGACTGTCTGAAACAAAACGCCCCTGCACGATCTGTCTGAAACGCCCCAAAACGCCCCATCGACTGTCTGAAACGCCTCAACGACTGTCTGAAACGCCCCATCGACTGTCTGAAACGCCCCAAAACGCCCCTCGACTGTCTGAAACGCCCCATCGACTGTCTGAAACGCCCAAACGCCCTCGACTGTCTGAAACGTCCCAACGACTGCTGCTGAAACGCCTGACGACTGTCTGAAACGCCCTGACGACTGTCTGAAACGCCCCGACGACTGTCTGAAACGCCCCATCGACTGTCTGAAACGCCCCGACGACTGTCTGAAACGCCCCAAAACGCCCCATCGACTGTCTGGAAACGCCCCATCGACTGTCTGGAAACGCCTCCATCGACTGTCTGAAACGCCCCCATCGACTGTCTGAAACGCCCCATCGACTGTCTGAAACGCCCCATCGACTGTCTGAAACGCCCCATCGACTGTCTGAAACGCCCAAAACGCCCCATCGACTGTCTGAAACGCCCCAACGACTGTCCTGAAACGCCCATCGACTGGGTTCCGAAAATGCTTCAAAACGCCTACGACTGCCTGAACGCCCCCATCGACTGTCTGAAACGCCTATCGACTGCCTGAAACGCCTAAAACGCCCCCATCGACTGCCTGAAACGCCCATCGACTGTCTGGAAACGCCCCCATCGACTGTCTGGAAACGCCCATCGACTGTCTGAAACTTCCCTATCGACTGCCTGAAATGCCTCAAAACGCCCATCGACTGCTCCGGAACGCCAAACGCCCATCGACTGTCTGAAACGCCCATCGACTGTCTGGAAACGCCCAAAACGCCCGACTGTCTGAAACATCCAAAACGCCTCGACTGTCTGAAACGCCGACGACTGTCTGAAACGCCTGACGACTGTCCGAAACGCCCATCGACTGCCTGAAACGCCCTAGACGACTGCCGGAAACAGCCCCATCGACTGCTCCTGAAACGCTCTTTCGACTGCTCGGGAAACGCCCTAAAACGCCCTCTACGACTGCCTGAAACGCCCCTGAACGCCCCCATCGATCAAAGTCTGAAAACGCCCATCGACTGTCTGAAACGTCATCACCAGTTCTGAAACGCCCAACGACTGTCTGAAACGCCCCATCGACTGCAGGGTCTCAAACTTCCCAAATCGACTGTCTGAAACGCCCCCATCAGTCTGAAACGCCCCAAACGCCCTCGACTGTCTGAAACGTCCCCAAAACGCCCCCGACTGTCTGAAACGCCCGACGACTGTCTGAAACGCCCTGACGGCTGAAACGCCCGACGACTGTCTGAAACGGTTCTACTGACTGTCTGAAACGCCCATCGACTGTCTGGAAACCCATCCATCGACTGTCTGAAGGCCCCTGAAAACGCCCCCATCGACTGTCTGAAACGCCCCAAAACGCCCATCGACTGTCTGAAACGTCCATCGACTGTCTGAAACCCCATCGACTGTCTGAAACGCCCCATCGACTGTCTGAAACGCCCCATCGACTGTCTGAAACGCCCAAAACGCCCCATCGACTGTCCGAAACGCCCCAACGACTGTCTGAAACGCCCCATCGACTGTCTGAAATGCCCAAAAACGCCCATCGACTGTCTGAAACGCCCATCGACTGTCTGAAACGCCCCATCGATGCTCCGAAACGCCCAAAACGCCCCATCGACTGTCTGAAACGCCCCATCGACTGTCTGAAACGCCCCATCGACTGTCTGAAACGCCCCAACGCCGAAACACCCCATCGACTGTCTGAAACGAAACGCCCCATCGACTGTCTGAAACGCCCAAAACGCCCCATCGACTGTCTGAAACGCCCCATCGACTGTCTGAAACGCCCTTAAAATCGACTGTCTGAAACATCCCAAAACGCTCGACTGTCTGAAACGCCCCAAAACGCCCCTCGACTGTCTGAAACGCCTTGACGACTGTCTGAAACGCCCCACGACTGTCTGAAACGCCCCGATCGACTGTCTGAAACGCCCCATCGACTGTCTGAACGCCCAAAAGGCCCCATCGACTGTCTGAAACGCCCCAAAACGCCCCATCGACTGTCTGAAACGCCTATCGACTGTCTGGAAAGCGACTGTCTGAAGCGCCCCATCGACTGCCTGAAACGCCCCGAAAACGCCCATCGACTGTCTGAACGCCCCATCGACTGTCTGAAACGCCCCATCGACTGTCTGAAATGAAACGCCATCGACTGTCTGAAACGCCCCAAAACGCCGACTGTCTGAAACGACCCCATCGACTGTCTGAAACGCCCATCGATGCCCTGAAACGCCCCATCGACTGTCTGAAACGCCCCACGACTGTCTGAAACACCCCAAAACGCCCATCGACTGTCTGAAACGCCCCATCGACTGTCTGAAACGCCCCATCGACTGTCTGAAACGCCCCGAAAACGCCCCATCGACTGTCTGAAACGCCCCATCGACTGTCTGGAAACGCCCCATCGACTGTCTGAAACGCCCCCAAAAACGCCCCATCGACTGTCTGAAACGCCCAACGACTGTCTGAAACGCCCCATCGACTGTCTGAAACGCCCCATCGAGAAACGCCCCATCGACTGTCTGAAACGCCCCCAAAACGCCCCCCCATCGACTGTCACAAACGCCCATCGACTGTCTGAACACCCCATCGACTGTCTGAAACGCCCCAAAACGCCCCATCGACTGTCTGAAACGCCCCATCGACTGTCTGAAACGCCCCAAAAAATGACTGTCTGAAACGCCCCATCGACTGTCTGGAAACGCCCCATCGACTGTCTGAAACGCCCCATCACTGTCTGAAACGCCCCATCGACTGTCTGAAACGCCCCATCGACTGTCTGAAACGCCCCAAAACGCCCCTCGACTGTCTGAAACGTCCCAAAACGCCCCCATCGACTGTCTGAAACGCCCCAAAACACCAACGACTGTCTCCGAAACGCCCCCCATCTACTGTCTGAAACCCATCGACTGTCTGAAACGCCCCATCGACTGTCTGAAACGCCCCATCGACTGTCTCGAACGCCCCATCGACTGTCTGAAACGCCCCAAAACGCCCCTCGACTGTCTGAAACGCCCCCCGACAAAACGCCCCATCGACTGTCTGAAACGCCCTGTTTGAAATCGACTGTCTGAAACGCCCTGACGACTGTCTGAATGCCGACGAAAACGCCCCAAAACGCCCCGACGACTGTCTGAAACGCCCCCCAAAAACACCCCATCGACTGTCTGAAAACGCCCCATCGACTGTCTGAAACGCCCCATCGATTGTCTGAAACGCCCCTCGACTATCTGAAACGCCCATCGACTGTCTGAAACGCCCCGACTGTCTGAAACGCCCCAAAACGCCCCATCGACTGTCTGAAACGCCCAAAACGCCCCAACGACTGTCTGAAACGCCCCATCGACTGTCTGAAAGCGCGCCCCAACGACTGTCTGAAACGCCCATCGACTGTCTGAAACGCCCCATCGACTGTCTGAAACGCCCCAAAACGCCCCATCGACTGTCTGAAACGCCCCATCGACTGTCTGAAACGCCCCATCGACTGTCTGAAACGCCCCATCGACTGTCTGAAGCGCCCCATCGACTGTCTGAAACCCCCCATCGACTGTCTGAAACGCCCCAAAACGCCCCATCGACTGTCTGAAACACCCCATCGACTGTCAAACGCCCCGCATCGACTGTCTGAAACATCCAAAACGCCCCCGACTGTCTGAAACGCCCAACGACTGTCTGAAACGCCCATCGACTGTCTGAAACGCCCATCGAAAAAAAAAACGCTGAACGCTGAAACACCCCCATCACTGTCTGAAACGCCCCACGCCGACTGTCAAAACGCCCCATCGACTGTCTGAAACGCCAAAAACGCCCCCATCGACTGTCTGAAACGCCCCATCGACTGTCTGGAAACGCCCATCGACTGTCTGAAACGCCCCGACTGTCTGAAACGCCCCATCGACTGTCTGAAACGCCCAAAACGCCTCGACTGTCTGAAACGCCCCATCGACTGTCTGAAACGCCCAAAACGCCTCGACTGTCTGAAACGCCCCAAAACGCCCTGACTGCCTGAAACGCCGACTGTCTGAAACGCCCCGACGACTGTCTGAAACGCCCCGACGACTGTCTGAAACGCCCCATCGACTGTCTGAAACGCCCCGACGACTGTCTGAAACGCCCCAAAACGCCCCATCGACTGTCTGAAACACCCCATCGACTGTCTGAAACGCCCCATCGACTGTCTGAAACGCCCCATCGACTGTCTGAAACGCCCCATCGACTGTCTGAAACGCCCCATCGACTGTCTGAAACGCCCCATCGACTGTCTGAAACGCCCCCAAAACGCCCCATCGACCCTTGACTGTCTGAAAACGCCCCATCGACTGTCTGAACGCCCATCGACTGTCTGAAACGCCCCATCGACTGTCTGAACGCCCCATCGACTGTCTGAAACGCCCCATCGACTGTCTGAAACGCCCCATCGACTGTCTGAAACGCCCCATCGACTGTCTGAAACGCCCCCCCAAAACGCCCCATCGACTGTCTGAAACGCCCCATCGACTGTCTGAACGCCCCAAACGCCCCCATCGACTGTCTGAAACTGTCCCAAAACGCCCCGACTGTCTGAAACTGTCTGAAACGCCCCAACGACTGTCTGAAACGCCCCATCGACTGTCTGAAACGCCCCATCGACTGTCTGAAACGCCCCAAAACGCCCCAACGACTGTCGGAAACGTCCCAAAACCCCATACGACTGTCTGAAACGCCCCATCTACTGTCTGAAACGCCCCATCGACTGTCTGAAACGCTCTAAAACACCCCAACGACTGTCTGAAACCCCCATCGACTGTCTGAAACGCCCATCGACTGTTCTGAAACGCCCCCAAAACGCCGACTGTCTGAATGCCCCTATCGACTGTCTGAAACGCTTAAACGCCTGCTGAATGTCTGAAACGCAAAAACCCATCGACTGTCTGAAACGCTGACGATTGTCCCCCTGACGATTGTCTGAAACGCCCGACGATTGTCTGAAACGCCCAAAACTGTCTGAAACCCCTGACGACTGTCTGAAACGCCCAAAACCCCATCGACTGTCGAAACGCCCCATCGACTGTCTGAAACGCCCCATCGACTGTCTGAAATGCCCCATCGACTGTCTGAAACGCCCCATCGACTGTCTGAAACGCCCGACATCGACTGTCTGAAACGCCCAAAACGCCCCAACGACTGTCTGAAACGCCCCACCCTAACGACTGTCTGAATGCCCCATCGACTGTCTGAAACGCCCAAAACACCCCAACGACTGTCTGAAACGCCCATCGACTGTCTGAAACGCCCCCATCGACTGCCTGAAACGCCCCATCGACTGTCTGAAACGCCCCAAAACGCCTCGACGTCTGGAAACGCCCTGACGACTGTCTGAAACGCCCATCGACTGTCTGAAACGCCCGATCGACTGTCTGAAAATCGACTGTCTGAAACGCCTCGACTATCTGAAATCGCTAAAAACGCTTCTATCCCGACTGCTCTGAAACGCCCCATCGACTGTCTGAAACGCCCATCGTTTGTCTGAAACGCCCATCGACTGTCTGAAACGCCCATCGACTGTCTGAAACGAATCGACTGTCTGAAACGCCCCATCGACTGTCTGAAAACCAAAACGCCCCCTGAAATGCCCCATCGACTGTCTGAAACGCCCCATCGACTGTCTGAAACGCCCCATCGACTGTCACTGAAACGCCCCCCGCCCCATCGACTGTCTGAAACGCCCATCGACTGTCTGAACGCCCCATCGACTGTCTGAAACACCCTATCGACTGTCTGAAACGCCATCGGACTGCCTGAAACGCCCAAAACGCCCCCATCGACCGTCTGAAACGCCCAAACGCCCCCATCGACCGGTCTGCCCCAAACGCCCATCGACTGTCTGAACGCTCTATCGACTGTCTGAACGCCCAACCACTGTCTGGAACGCCATCGACTGTCTGAACGCCCTAAACGCCGACTGTCTGAACGCCCATCGACTGCCCAGCCAAACGCCGACTGTCTGAAACGCCCCAAACGCCTCGACTGTTCGAACGCCTGACGACTGCTCTGAAACGCCCTGACGACTGTCTGAAACGCCTAAAACGACCATTGCCTGAAACGTCCTATCGACTGTCTGAACGCTCTATCCCGACGACGACGTCTGAACGCCCAAAACGCCCAATCGACTGCCTGAAACGCCCCATCGACTGCCTGAAACGCCCATCGATTGCCTGAAACGCTTAATCGACCGTATTTGAACACGATCGATTGCTCTGAAATGCCCATCGACCGTCTGAACGCCTAAAATCGACTGTCTGAACGCTTTGATGCAAAACGCCCCCATCGATTGTCTGAAACGCCCATTTACTGTTCGAAACGCCCATCGACGCTGAGACCTGAAACGCCCCCATCGACTGTCTGAAACGCCCACGATTGCCTGAAACGCCTAAACGCCTCCCATCGACTGTTTGAAATGCTCTACGACTGAAATGCTCTATTTCCATTGCCTGAAACGCCCATCGACTGCTCCGGAAACGCCCAAACGCTCCATCGACTGTCTGAAACGCCCATCGACTGTCTGAAACGCCCCATCGACTGTCTGAACGCCCCCATCGACTGTCTGAAACGCCCCTATCCCTAAACGCCCCATCGACTGTCTGAACGCTAAAAACGCCCATCGACTGTCTGAAACGCCCCATCGACTGTTCTGAAACGCTCCATCGACTGTCTGAAACGCCCATCGACTGTCTGAAACGCCCGACTTACTGTCTGAAACGCCCGCAAACGCCCCTCTAAAACGCTCTCGATTGCCTGAAACGATGCATTGCTCTGAAACACCCTAACGATTTACTGTCGGAAACGCCCCATCGACTCGTCTGAAACGCCCCGATCGACTGTCTGAAACGCCCAAAACGCCCCATCGACTGTCTGAACGCCCCATCGACTGTCTGAAACGCCCCCATCGACTGCTGTCTGAAATGCGACTGTCTGAAACGCCGACTGTTCGGAAACCGCCCATCGACTGTCGAATGCCCTATCGGTCTGAACGCCCTAAAACGCCATCGAATGTCTGAACGTCCCAAAAACGCCGACTGTTCGAAACGCCCGGACGACTGCTCCGGAAACGCCCTGACGATCGTCTGAAACGCCTAAATGATCGACTGCTCCGAAACGCCCCTAAAACGCCTCCATCGACTGCTCCGAAACACCGACGACTGTCTGAAACGCCCAAAACGCCTATCGATTGCCTGGAAACGCCCCCATCGACTGTCTGAAACATCGACTGTCTGAATGCCCCACCGACTGTCTGAACGCCCATCGACTGCCTGAAACGCCGATCGACTGCCTGAAATGCCTAAAACGCCTCTAACGATTGCCTGAAACGCTCTAAAATACTCTAACGATTGCCTGAAATGCTCTATCGATTGTCTGAAATGCCTATCGACTGTCTGAAACGCCTAAAAACTTCCCCAATGACTGTCCTGAAACGCCTATCGACTGTCTGAACGCTCTATCGACTGCTCTGGAAACGAAACGCGACCAAACGCTATTGACTGCCTGAACGCCCAAAACGCTCGATTGCCTGGAATGCCTGCTCGATTGCCTGAATGCCTTGACGCATTGTCTGAAACGCACGACGACTGCCTGAAATGCCGATCGACTGTCTGAACGCCCGAAACGACTGTCTGAAACGCCCTAAAACGCCCCCATCGACTGCCCGAAACGCCCATCGACTGTCTGAAACGCCCCATCGACTGTCTGAAATGCCCATCGACTGTCTGAAACGCCCATCGACTGCCTGGAACGCCTCATCGACTGGAAACGTTCGAACGCCCAACGATTGTCTGAAACGCCCATCGACTGTCTGAAATGCCCCAAATTGCTGACCGTCTACGGAACGCCCATCGACGTTGTCTGAAACGCCCCCATCGACCGTCTGAACGCCCATCGACTGTCTGAACGCCCCCATCGACCGTCTGAAATGCTCCATCGATTGTCTGAAACGCCCATCGACTGTCCGAACGCCCATCGACTGTTCGGGAAACGCCCGACCATCTCAAACGCCCCAAAACGCCCCTATCGACTGTCTGAAACGCCCATCGACTGTCTGAAACGCCCCGAAACGCGATTGCCCTCTATCGATTGCCTGGAACGCCCAAAAACGACTGTCTGAAACGCCCCCATCGACTGTCTGAAACGCGATTGCTCCGAAATGCCCATCGATTGTCTGAAACGCCTATCGATTGTCTGAAACGCCCGAATCGACTGTCTGAAACGCTAAAACGCCTATCGATTGCCTGAACGCCCTTATCGATTGCCTGAATGCTCTATCGATTGCCTGAAACGCCCTCTAAAACGTCTATCGATTGCCTCAAACGCCCATCGATTGCCTGAAACGCTCTATCGACTGTCTGAAACGCCCAAAAATCGATTGCCTGAAACGCTCCATCGATTGCTCTAAAACGCCTAACGATTGTCTGAAACGCTCTAAAATACTCTAACGATTGCCTGAAACGCCCAAAAACCCCAACGACTGTCTGAAACGCCCCCATCGACTGTCTGAAACGCCCCATCGACTGTCTGAAACGCCCAATTGTCTGGAACGCCCAACGATTGTCTGAACGCCATCGACTGTCTGAAACGCTTAAAATCGACTGTCCTGAAACGCCCCACGACTGCCTGAAACGCCCCGACGATTGCTCCGAAACGCCCATCGACTGTCTGAAATGCCTAAAAACGCCTCGACTGTCTGAAACGCCTCTATCGATTGTTTGAATGCCTATCGATTGCCTGAATGCCTCTATCGATTGCCTGAAACGCTCTATCGATTGCCTGAAACGTTTCAAAACGCCTTTACTGCCTGAAATTGTGCTGAAATGCTTCTATCGATTGCCTGAACGCTAAACGCCCTATCGATTGCTCTGAAACGCCTAACATCGAAACGCCTCCTCGACGTGCCGGAAACGCCCATCGACTGCCTGAAACGCTTTACGACTGTTTGAAACGCCTTAAAAACGCCCCTTAATGACTGCTCCTGAAACGCCCCCAACGATTGCCTGAAACGCCCTATTCGATTGTTTGAAACGCCCCAAAACGCCCATTACTGCTCCGGAAATGCCCTATCGACTGCCTGAAACGCCTAAACGACTGATTGTTTGAACGCCCCAAAACGCCTTATCGGATTACCTGAAACGCTTGATCGATTGTTTGAAACGCCCTACGATTGTTTGAATGCGCTTACGATTGCCTGAATGCTTGACGACTGCCTGAATGCTTTATCGATTGTTTGAATGCTTGCCAGCGACTGTTTGAATGTGCTTAAAACGCTTTCTATCGATTGTTTGAAATACTTATCACTGTTTGAAACGCCCTATCGACTGCCTGAAATGCTCTATCGATTGCTCTGAAACGCCGATTTACTGCCTGAAATCAAATGCTCTAATGATTGCCTGAAACGCCTCTAAAATACGCCTAATCGACTGCCTGAATGCCTACTGGACTGTCTGAATGCCTATCGATTGCTTGAATGCCTCTAAATATCACCTCCTAGTTTGATTGCCTGAAATGCCTCTATCGACTGTTTGAATGCCCTATCGACTGCCTGGAAATGCTCAAAATGCCTTTATTCGAAACGCCTGAAATGCCTGTCTGAAACGCCTCTTAAAACGCCTCGACTGTTTGAAATGTCCTAAAAACGCTTCGATCGTTCGAAACGCCTGACGACTGTCTGAAATCGCCTGATCGACTGTCTGAAACGCCGAAGACTGTCTGAAACGCCTGCGAAACGCCTTATCGGGACTGCTCTGAAACGCCTCATCGATTGTCTGAAACGCCATAGAACTGTTCGAAATGCCCCATCGACTGTCTGAAACGCCATCGACTGTCTGAAACGCCAATGACTGTCTGAAACGCCTATGACGCCAACGACTGTCTGAAACGCCAAAACACCCAACGACTGTCTCGAACGCCCATCGACTGTCTGAAACGCCCATCGACTGTCTGAAACGCCTAAACACTACACCCATCGACTGTCTGAAACGCCCATCGACTGTCTGAAACGCCCAATCGATCTCGTCTGAAACGCCCCAAAACGCTCTCGACTATCTGAAACGCCCCATCGACTGTCTGAAACGCCTAAAACGCATCGACTGTCTGAAACGCCCCAAACGCCGCTCGACTGTCTGAAACGCCCTGACGACTGCTCTGAAACGCCTGACGACTGTCTGAAACGCCGACGACTGTCTGAAACGCCCGACGACTGTCTGAAACGCCTCCATCGACTGTCTGAAACGCCCGACGACCTCGTCTGAATGCTCTAAAACGCCTCCATCGACTGTCTGAAACACCCATCGACTGTCTGAAACGCCATCGACTGCCCGAGACTGCTCCATCGACTGTCTGAAACGCCATCGACTGTCTGAAACTCCCGATCGACTGTCGAACGCCCAAAACGACTGTATCACGCTCTGAAACGCCCTCGACTGTCTGAACGCCTCCATTCGACTGTCTGAACGCTTAAATCGCTTCACTCGACTGTCTGAAACGCCGATCGACTGTCTGAACGCGCATGACATGTCTGAATCGCCTGAAACGCCCTATCGACTGTCTGAAACGCCCATCGACTGTTCTGAAACGCCGCGACGACTGTTCGAAACGCCGATCGACTGTCTGAAACGCCCGACGACTGTCTGAAACGCCCATCGACTGCTCGGAAAGGCCTGACGACTGTCTGGAATGCCCAAAACGCCTCATCGACTGTCGGAAACGCCCTATCGACTGTCTGAAACGCTCTACGATTGCCCGGAACGCCTATCGATTGCCTGGAAACGCCCATCGACTGTTCGAAACGCCTATCGATTGCCTGAAACGCTCTATCGACTGCCTGAAACGCCCTAACGATTGCCTGAAACGCCTATCGATCTGCCTGAAATGCCTCAAAACGCCGACTGTTCGAAACGCCACGACTGCCTGAAACGCCGCACGATTGCCTGAAACGCCTATCGATTGCCTGGAAACGCCCTATCGATTGCCTGGAAATCGCTCTAAAACGCCTACGACTGCCTGAAATGCCTCTACGCATTGCCTGAAACGCCTTATCGATTGCCTGAACGCCTAAAACGCCTCTATCGATTGCTCTGAAATGCTCTAATGATTGCCTGAAATGTCATTGGGATTGCCTGGAAACGCCTATCGACTGCTCCGAATCGCTCTAAAATACCTTAACGACTGTCTGGAAACGCCTATCGATTGCCTGGAAACGCCTCTACGACTGCCTGAAACGCCTCAAACGCTCGACTAGCCTGGAAACGCCCCTATCGACTGCTCTGAAACGCCCCATCGACTGCCCGGCCGCCCTAAAACGCCCTATCGACTGCACTGAAACGCCTCAACGACTGCTCCGGAAACGCCCATCGACTGCTCCGCCCAAAACGCCCCAAAACGCCGAAATGCCCATCGACTGTCTGAAACGCCCCTATCGACTGTCTGAAACGCCCTAAAACGCCTCTATCGACTGCCTGAAACGCCCCCATCGACTGCCTGAACGCCCATCGATTGCCTGAACGCCTATCGACTGTCTGGAAACGCCCCAAAACGCCCTATCGACTGTCTGAGCCGCCCTAAAACGCCCATCGACTGTCTGAAACGCCCTACGACTGCTCCGAAACGCCTCTACGACTGTCTGAAACGCCTCATCGACTGCTCTGAAACGCCCCATCGATCACAGTCTGAACGCCGACGACTGTCTCATACGGTCCGGAATCGCCATCGACTGTCTGAAACGCCAA
>NW_025751457.1:0-15247 GCF_021184085.1 Oncorhynchus gorbuscha
CCTACCTGGTGAAATAAAGGTGTTCTCAACTAGCCTACACTGGTTAAATAAAGGTGTTCTCAACTAGCCTACCTGGTGAAATAAAGGTGTTCTCAACTAGCCTACCTGGTGAAATAAAGGTGTTCTCAACTAGCCTACCTGGTGAAATAAAGGTGTTCTTCAACTAGCCTACCTGGTGAAATAAAGGTGTTCTCAACTAGCCTACCTGGTTAAATAAAGGTGTTCTCAACTAGCCTACCTGGTTAAATAAAGGTGTTCTCAACTAGCCTACCTGGTGAAATAAAGGTGTTCTCAACTAGCCTACCTGGTTAAATAAAGGTGTTCTCAACTAGCCTACCTGGTTAAATAAAGGTGTTCTCTAACTAGCCTACCTGGTTAAATAAAGGTGTTCTCAACTAGCCTACCTGGTTAAATAAAGGTGTTCTCAACTAGCCTCACCTGGTTAAATAAAGGTGTTCTCAACTAGCCTACCTGGTTAAATAAAGGTGTTCTCAACTAGCCTACCTGGTGAAATAAAGGTGTTCTCAACTAGCCTACCTGGTGAAATAAAGGTGTTGCCTCAATAGCCTACCTGGTGAAATAAGTGTTCAACTGACCTACCTGGTTAAATAAAGGTGTTCTCCTTTAAACCTACCTGGTTAAATACAGGTGTTCTCAACCTTCTCTCTGGTTAAATAAAGGTGTTCTCAACTAGCCTACCTGAGTGAAATAAAAAGGTGTTTCTCAACTAGCTACCTGGTTAAATAAAGGTGTTCTCAACTAACCTCTACCTGGTGAAATAAAGGTGTTCTCAACTTCTTCTACTAGTTGTTAAATAAAGGTGTTCTCAACTAGCCTACCTGGTTAAATAAAGGTGTTCTCAACTAGCCTACCTGGTGAAATAAAGGTGTTCTCAACTAACCTACCTGGTGAAATAAAGAGTGTTCTCAACTAGCCTACCTGGTGAAATAAAGGTGTTCTCCCAGCCTTCTACCTGGTGAAATAAAGGTGTTCTCAACTAGCCTACCTGGTTAAATAAGGTGTTCTCAACTAGCCTACCTGGTTAAATACAGGTGTTCTCAACTAGCCTACCTGGTTAAATAAAGGTGTTCTCAACTAGCCTACCTGGTGAAATAAAGGTGTTCTCAACTAGCCTACCTGGTTAAATAAAGGTGTTCTCAACTAGCCTACCTGGTGAAATAAAGATTGTTCTCAACTAACCTACCTGGTTAAATAAAGGTGTTTCTCAACTAGCCTACCTGGTTAAATAGTGTTCTCAACTAGCCTACCTGGTGAAATAAAGGTGTTCTCAACTAGCCTACCTGGTTAAATAAAGGTGTTCTCAACTAGCCTACCTGGTTAAATAAAGGTGTTCTCAACTAGCCTACCTGGTGAAATAAAGGTGTTCTCAACTAGCCTACCTGGTGGAAATAAAGGTGTTCTCAACTAGCCTACCTGGTGAAATAAAGGTGTTCTCAACTAGCCTACCTGGTTAAATAAAGGTGTTCTCAACTAGCCTACCTGGTTAAATAAAGGTGTTCTCAACTGGCCTACCTGGTGAAATAAAGGTGTTCTCAACTAGCCTACCTGGTTAAATAAAGGTGTTCTCAACTAGCCTACCTGGTTAAATAAAGGTGTTCTCAACTAGCCTACCTGGTTAAATAAAGGTGTTCTCAACTAGCCTACCTGATGAAATAAAGGTGTTCTCAACTAGCCTACCTGGTTAAATAAAGGTGTTCTCAACTAGCCTACCTGGTTAAATAAAGGTGTTCTCAACTAGCCTACCTGGTTAAATAAAGGTGTTCTCAACTAAATCAAATCAAATTTTATTTGTCACATACACATGGTTAGCAGATGTTAATGCGAGTGTAGGGAAATGCTTGTGCTTCTAGTTCCGACAATGCAGTGATAACCAACAAGTAATCTAACTAACAATTCCAAAACTACTGTCTTATACACAGTGTAAGGGGATAAGGAACATGTACATAAGGATATATGAATGAGTGATGGTACAGAGCAGCATACAGTAGATGGTATCGAGTACAGTATATACATATGAGATGAGTATGTAGACAAAGTAAACAAAGTGGCATAGTTAAAGTGGCTAGTGACCATGTGTTACATAAGGATGCAGTCGATGTTGTAGAGTACAGTATATACATATGTATATGAGATGAATAATGTAGGTAAGTAACATTATATAAGGTAGCATTGTTTAAAGTGGCTAGTGATATATTTACATCATTTCCCATCAATTCCCATTATTAAAATGGCTGGAGTTGGGTCAGTGTCAATGATGACAGTGTGTTGGCAGCAGCCACTCAATGTTAGTGGTGGCTATTTAACAGTCTGATGGCCTTGAGATAGAAGCTGTTTTTCAGTCTCTCGGTCCCAGCTTTGATGCACCTGTACTGACCTCGCCTTCTGGATGATAGCGGGGTGAACAGGCAGTGGTTCGGTGGTTGATGTCCTTGATGATCTTTATGGCCTTCCTGTAACAACGGGTGGTGTAGGTGTCCTGGAGGGCAGGTAGTTTGCCCCCGGTGATGCGTTGTGCAGTCCTCACTACCCTCTGGAGAGCCTTACGGTTGAGTGGCGGAGCAGTTGCCGTACCAGGCGGTGATGCAGCCCGCCAGGATGCTCTCGGTGTGCATCTGTAGAAGTTTGTGAGTGCTTTTGGTGACAAGCCAAATTTCTTCAGCCTCCTGAGGTTGAATAGGCGCTGCTGCCTTCTTCCTGACGCTGTCAGTGTGAGTGGACCAATTCAGTTTGTCTGTGATGTGTATGCCGAGGAACTTAAAACTAGCTACCCTCTCCACTACTGTTCCATCGATGTGGATAGGGGGTGTTCCTCTGCTGTTTCTCAAAGTCCCACAATCATCTCCTTAGTTTTGTTGACGTTGAGTGTGAGGTTATTTTCCTGACACCACACTCCAGGGCCCTCACCTCCTCCCTGTAGGCCGTCTCGTCGTTGTTGGTAATCAAGCCTACCACTGTTGTGTCGTCCGCAAACTTGATGATTGAGTTGGAGGCGTGCGTGGCCACGCAGTCGTGGGTGAACAGGGAGTACAGGAGAGGGCTCAGAACGCACCCTTGTGGGGCCCCCGTGTTGAGGATCAGCGGGGAGGAGATGTTGTTGCCTACCTCACCACCTGGGGCGACCCCCGTCAGGAAGTCCAGTACCCAGTTGCACAGGGCGGGGTCGAGACCCAGGGTCTCGAGCTTGATGACGAGCTTGAGGGTACTATGGTGTTGAATGCCGAGCTGTAGTCGATGAACAGCATTCTCACATAGGTATTCCTCCTTGTCCAGGTGGGTTAGGGCAGTGTGCAGTGTGGTTGAGATTGCATCGTCTGTGGACCTATTTGGGCGGTAAGCAAGAGTGGGTCTAGGGTGTCAGGTAGGGTGGAGGTGATATGGTCCTTGACTAGTCTCTCAAAGCACTTCATGATGACGGAAGTGAGTGCTACGGGGCGGTAGTCGTTTAGCTCAGTTACCTTAGCTTTCTTGGGAACAGGAACAATGGTGGCCCTCTTGAAGCATGTGGGAACAGCAGACTGGTATAGGGATTGATTGAATATGTCCGTAAACACACCGGCCAGCTGGTCTGCGCATGCTCGGAGGGCGCGGCTGGGGATGCCGTCTGGGCCTGCAGCCTTGCAACTAGCCTACCTGGTTAAATAAAGGTGTTCTCAACTAGCCTACCTGGTTAAATAAAGGTGTTCTCAACTGGCCTACCTGGTTAAATAAAGGTGTTCTCAACTAGCCTACCTGGTTAAATAAAGGTGTTCTCAACTAGCCTACCTGGTTAAATAAAGGTGTTCTCAACTAGCCTACCTGGTTAAATAAAGGTGTTCTCAACTAGCCTACCTGGTTAAATAAAGGTTAAATACAATAAAGCAGCTATTGGCAAAGTTATTGGGGAAAAGAGCCACGTGTTCATGTTGACATGGCTTTTCCTATACATCAGGAGATGGACCAACATTAGAAGATGGAGGACAGTACAACCCACAGTAATAACACTATTGACCACTGAGTGAACCGTGCCCTATAATGTTCCTGTAGTGCTTGTTAGCGACCTGATGCAAATGTACCTAATGCATGTTTTTTTTTAAATGTCATTAACAGAGACAGCCAATGTGCTTCCAAGACTCAGCAACAAAAACAAGCATACATCCCAAATTGCACCCTATTCCCTATATAGTGAACTACTTTGGACCAGAACCCAATAGAAACCCCAGTCAAAAGTAGTGCACTATATAGGGAATAGGGTGCCATAAAACTCTGGTCTAAAGTAGTGCACTATGTAGGGACTAGGGTTCCATAGGGCTCCTGTCTAAAGTAGTGCACTATGTAGGGAATAGGGTGCCATAGGGCTCTGGTCTAAAGTAGTGCACTATGTAGGGACTAGGGTTCCATAGGGCTCCTGTCTAAAGTAGTGCACTATGTAGGGAATAGGGTTCCATAGGGCTCTGGTCTAAAGTATTGCACTACATAGGGAATAGGGGTGCGATTCGGGACGCAAATCCCAAAGCCTTAATGGGAGTAGATGAGTTGAGGCTCCCATTTACCTACAGCCATAAGAGCTTTGTAATAGCCATATTAGCTGTGTGTTATCCATGCAAACCTCACACTGATAACTTCTATTGGATTAACTGGTACCTTGATTATCCAGGCAATGGAACAGAATACGGCTAATGGTGTATGACATTCTCAACATCAAGCTTGATGGAAATCATTTAAAAAAAACTTTTCTGCTGAGTTATCAAGAATCTGTATGATTCTAAGCGTTCACACAAGTTGTGTTTGGAGAAGGAGTGTGTGTTTAACTGGCCTGCTGGATCGTTGTACTGCTGGTGAAAGAGGGATATTGCAAATGTAATGATTGTTTCCGAGTCAACGTTATCAATGTCAGCTAAACAGTGCCCCCTAATGGTGCTGTAATAAATTACAGTTAGAAGGCCGAGTCCCGTCAATGTTTTCCTCTTCTGGCCTCGGAGAAAGACTGTAGGTGATCTGACCTTATCTCAATGAAACTAAACTGTAGTCTATAATGTTATGATGATGATGATTACAGAAACAGGGGCTAGGCAGGTAGCCTAGTGCTTAACGCGTTGGGCCAGTAACCAGAAGGTTTCTAGATCGAATCCCCGACCTGACAATGTAAAAAAAAAAAAGCTGTCATTCTGCCTCTGAGCAAGGCAGTTGACCCACTCTGGTAGGCCGTCGTTGTAACAATGTAACAAAGAAAGCTGTCATTCTGCCTCTGAGCAAGGCAGTTGACCCACTCTGGTAGGCCGTCATTGTAACAATGTAACAAAGAAAGCTGTCATTCTGCCTCTGAGCAAGGCAGTTGACCCCCTCTGGTAGGCCGTCGTTGTAAATAACAATTTGTTCTTGCCTAGTATTTTTTTTAATGTACAAAGAAAAAAGAGAAGCAGGTTTAGAAAAAGGACCCAGTTGTCATACTTGAGTAAATGATAAGATACCTTCATAGAAAAGGGAAAGTCATCCGGTAAAATACTACTTATCTAAAAGTATTTGGTTTTAAATATAAGTATCAAAAGTAAAAGTATAAATCATTTCCAAATCAGACGGCACCCTTTTCTTGTTAATTTATATATTTATGGTTAGCCAGGGGCACACTGGGCACACTCCAACACTCAGACATCATTTACAAATAGAGCACTTGGGTTTAGTGAGTCCTCCAGATCAGAGGCTAGTAGGGATGACCAGGGATGTTCTCTGTTTAGTGAGTCCTCCAGATCAGAGGCAGTAGGGATGACCAGGGATGTTCTCTGTTTAGTGAGTCCTCCAGATCAGAGGCTAGTAGGGATGACCAGGGATGTTCTCTGTTTAGTGAGTCCTCCAGATCAGAGGCTAGTAGGGATGACCAGGGATGTTCTCTGTTTAGTGAGTCCTCCAGATCAGAGGCTGTAGGGATGACCAGGGATGTTCTCTGTTTAGTGAGTCCTCCAGTTCGGAGGGTAGTAGGGATGTGTCATGTTTTGTCTTAGATTGTCTTGTCATTTTGCTTTTCCCTCTGTTCATTTTCCCCCTGCTGGTCTTTTTAGGTTCGTTCCCCTTTTTTCTCTCTCCCTTCCTCTCTCTCTTCTCTCTATCGTTCCGTTCCTGCTCCCAGCTGTTCCTATTCCCCTAATCAATCATTTAGTCTTCCCACACCTGTTCCTTATCTTTTCCCCTGATTAGAGTCCCTATTTCTTCCCTTGTTTTCCGTTCCTGTCCTGTCGGATCCTTGTCTATTGTTCACCGTGCTGTGTCTGTGTATCGCCCTGTCGTGTCGTGTTTCCCTCAGATGCTGCGTGGAGAGCAGGTGTCTGAGTCTGCTAGGTTCAAGTGCCTTCCCGAGGCAACCTGCAGTTCTTGATCGAGTCTCCAGTCTGTTCTCGTCATTACGAGTGGAATTATGTCTTATGTTTGTAGAATTACTTTACTGGATTAAAGACTCTGTTTTCGCCAAGTCGCTTTTGGGTCCTCATTCACCTGCATGACAGGATGACCAGGGATGTTCTCTGGTCAGAGGCAGTAGGGTCTGCCAGATCGGGGGTTAGTAGGGATGACCAGGGATGTTCTCTGTTTAGTGAGTCCTCCAGATCGGAGGTTAGTAGGGATGACCAGGGATGTTCTCTGTTTAGTGAGTCCTCCAGATCAGAGGCAGTAGGGATGACCAGGGATGTTCTCTGTTTAGTGAGTCCTCCAGATCAGAGACAGTAGGGATGACCAGGGATGTTCTCTGTTTAATGAGTCCTCCAGACCAGAGGCAGTATGACCAGGGATGTTCTCTGTTTAGTGAGTCCTCCAGATCAGAGGCAGTATGACCAGGGATGTTCTCTGTTTAATGAGTCCTCCAGACCAGAGGCAGTATGACCAGGGATGTTCTCTGTTTAGTGAGTCCTCCAGATCAGAGGCAGTAGGGATGACCAGGGATGTTCTCTGTTTAGTGAGTCCTTCAGATCAGCGGCAGTAGGGATGACCAGGGATGTTCTCTGTTTAGTGAGTCCTCCAGATCAGAGGCAGTAGGGATGACCAGGGATGTTCTCTGTTTAGTGAGTCCTCCAGATCGGAGGCAGTAGGGATGTCCAGGGATGTTCTCTGTTTAGTGAGTCCTCCAGATCGGAGGTTAGTAGGGATGACCAGGGATGTTCTCTGTTTAGTGAGTCTGCCAGATCAGAGGCTAGTAGGGATGACCAGGGATGTTCTCTGTTTAGTGAGTCCTCCAGATCAGAGGCAGTAGGGATGACCAGGGATGTTCTCTGTTTAGTGAGTCTGCCAGATCAGAGGCAGTAGGGATGACCAGGGATGTTCTCTGTTTAGTGAGTCTGCCAGATCAGAGGCAGTAGGGATGACCAGGGATGTTCTCTGTTTAGTGAGTCTGCCAGATCAGAGGCAGTAGGGATGACCAGTGATGTTCTCTTCATAAGTGTGTGAATTGGACCATTTTCCTATCCTGCTAAGCATTCAAAACTTAACGAGTACTTTTGGGTGTCAGGGAAAATGTATTGAGTAAAAAGTACATAATTTTAATTATGAAAGTAGTGAAGTAAAAGTAAAAGTAGTCAATAAATATAAATAGTAATATAAAGTGCATATACCCCAAAAACGATTTAAGTAGTACATTGAAGTATTTTTACTTAAGTACTTTACACCACTGTACACAAGCAATGAATGAACATTGTAAAAGTCTACTGAACGGTAATAGCACAGAAATAACACCGGAATAAGATTATTTACAAGCCGTGACGCTAGGTGGCACCCGTTCGCCTTTACAGCATAGACGCGCATTAAACATATCAACGAAGAAGAAGTACAGCAACATGGCGTCAGCTGTCACAGTGTTTATGTTGTCATGTTTGTCCAACGTATTATTTATTTTGGAAGCAGTGGACAACGATTTCCTGAGTACGTTAGGCGCATGCTACACACCTATCCGGGACGGTAGACCTACATCTGTCAAGTAAGTGGTCGTTGATCAGAATATTTTTAGAAGAAAATCACCGAAATGATTTTTCTCAGTCGACTACTGTGAAGTTACATAAGGGAGTGAATGTTATTCATAGTAAGAGTTACATTGAGAAAATCGTACCCATTCAATTAAAATGAATGGCCATCCCTTTAGCAAAATATACACTGAACAAAAATATAAATGCAAAATGCAGTGTTGGTCCCATGTTTCATGAGCTGAAGTTATAGATCACAGAAATTATCAATGTGCACAAATGTGTTTTTACATCCTAGTTAGTGAGCATTTCTCCTTTGCCAAGATAATTCATCCACTTGACAAGTGTGGCATATCAAGAAGCTGATTAAACAGCATGATCATTACACAGGTGCACCTTGTGCTGGGGACAGTAAAAGGCCACTCTAAAATCTGCAGTTTTGTCACACAAAACAATGCCACAGATGTCAAAATGTTTGAGGGAGCGTGCAATTGGCATGCTGACTGCAGGAATGTCCACCAGAGCTGTTGCCAGAGAATTTAATGTTCATTACTCTGCCATATGCCGCCTCCAACCGCCCTCCCAACCACAGACCACGTGTAACCACGCCAGCTAAGGGCCCTCATTTACCAACGTTGCGTAGAAAAGCTTCTAAATTAACTTGTACAAAGAAAATGTAGAATGTTCGCAAGTACAAAAAAAGATGCTCGTACGCTGGATTTACACATACCTGTAAGTATTTTTGCCTTGATAAATCAGACGCGTTCTAAAACACCGTGTAAGTACACGTGAAGTCTCATTTACATAAAAAACTGCCCTAAATGACCATTTATGGTCACAAACCTTCCCTTTAAATCTGCAAGAAATGTCAGTAGTTTCTGTCCTCCAACCAAGAAGAAGAAATCAAAGAAGACAAAGAAAAACAACTTTTCGGACGCGGAAATAGAACCTTTGATCACCAAAGTGGAAGCAAAACAAGCCAAACGTTTTGGAGCCCTCAGCAATGGCTTGTCAAATAAGAGACCAAATATTACTTGGGAGCAGGTTAAGAGCTGTGGGAAATTCTGCCTCATCTGAGTGCAGAACAGTTAATGAAATTAAAAAGAAATGGTTTGATTTGAAAATGTAAAACAAAATTATGATATAAATACAACAGAAGAAGAGCAGAGAGACTCCTCACTGTCTGCTATGGACCAGCCTACTGTCTGCTATGGACCAGCACACTGTCTGCTATGGACCAGCACGCTGTCTGCTATGGACCAGCCCACTGTCTGCTATGGACCAGCACGCTGTCTGCTATGGACCAGCACACTGTCTGCTATGGACCAGCACGCTGTCTGCTATGGACCAGCACGCTGTCTGCTATGGACCAGCACGCTGTCTGCTATGGACCAGCACACTGTCTGCAATGGACCAGCCCACTGTCTGCAATGGACCAGCCCACTGTCTGCTATGGACCAGCACGCTGTCTGCTATGGACCAGCACACTGTCTGCTATGGACCAGCCCACTGTCTGCTATGGACCAGCACACTGTCTGCTATGGACCAGCCCACTGTCTGCTATGGACCAGCACACTGTCTGCTATGGACCAGCACACTGTCTGCTATGGACCAGCACACTGTCTGCTATGGACCAGCCCACTGTCTGCTATGGACCAGCACACTGTCTGCTATGGACCAGCCCACTGTCTGCTATGGACCAGCCCACTGTCTGCTATGGACCAGCACATTGGCACCGTAATTGGAGAGACCTCAGTGTCTGGCATCATTTGTGAGTGATACTGAGGATACCTGAAGGTATACCAGACACACCAACGGATGGTAACTCAAGCTTTATTTTCACAACCATATTCAGACATGGACCAAATCTAAATATTTTTAATTGACAGTAAATATAACATATACACATATATATATATATATATATACAGTGGGGAGAACAAGTATTTGATACACTGCTGATTTTGCAGGTTTCCCTACTTACAACGCATGTAGAGGTCTGTCATTTTTATCATAGGTACACTTCAACTGTGAGAGACGGAATCTAAAACAAAAATCAAGAAAATCACATTGTATAATATTTAAGTAATTAATGTGCATTTAGGCAGGCAATATTCGGCTCCTGATTGGTTGTGAAATGCCAGACCGATCCGCAATCTCCCGTTGGAATGTTCCAGTGGCCAAAAATCCCAAGGTGGAGAGGACTTGGGTATGCACTGGGATGGTACGTTTCATCTCCCTTTTCTAAGACTGGAGAGAGTTTGGTTGCAGAGATACAATAAAATAAAATATGTCTTGGTAAACTAAGTCTACTAATAAGCCAATGCATCGCTCTCTGCAAAGATACATCTCATTGAAAAGAAGCTCCCTGCACAATGCAGCTTGTGCCAGATCCTCCACCAAGTCACAATGCAGCTTGTGCCAGATCCTCCACTAAGTCACAATGCAGCTTGTGCCAGATCCTCCACCAAGTCACAATGCCTCATGATGCAGCTGGGTCAGATCCTCCACCAAGTCACAATGCCTCATGATGCAGCTGGGTCAGATCCTCCACCAAGTCACAATGCCTCATGATGCAGCTGGGTCAGATCCTCCACCAAGTCACAATGCCTCATGATGCAGCTGGGTCAGATCCTCCACCAAGTCACAATGCCTCATGATGCAGCTGGGTCAGATCCTCCACCAAGTCACAATGCCTCATGATGCAGCTGGGTCAGATCCTCCACCAAGTCACAATGCCTCATGATGCAGCTGGGTCAGATCCTCCACCAAGTCATAATGCCTCATGATGCAGCTGGGTCAGATCCTCAGCTGGGTCAGATCCTCCACCAAGTCACAATGCCTCATGATGCAGCTGGGTCAGATCCTCCACCAAGTCACAATGCCTCATGATGCAGCTGGGCCAGATCCTCCACCAAGTCACAATGCCTCATGATGCAGCTGGGTCAGATCCTCCACCAAGTCACAATGCCTCATGATGCAGCTGGGTCAGATCCTCCACCAAGTCATAATGCCTCATGATGCAGCTGGGTCAGATCCACCTCATAACCATGATGCAGTCAGATCCTCCACCAAATGCCTCATGATGCAGCTGGGCCAGATCCTCCACCAAGTCACAATGCCTCATGATGCAGCTGGGTCAGATCCTCCACCAAGTCATAATGCCTCATGATGCAGCTGGGTCAGATCCTCCACCAAGTCACAATGCTCCTCCACCAAGTCACAATGCCTCATGATGCAGCTGGGCCAGATCCTCCACCAAGTCATAATGCCTCATGATGCAGCTGGGTCAGATCCTCCACCAAGTCACAATGCCTCATGATGCAGCTGGGTCAGATCCTCCACCAAGTCACAATGCCTCATGATGCAGCTGGGTCAGATCCTCCACCAAGTCATAATGCCTCATGATGCAGCTGGGTCAGATCCTCCCTCATGATGCAGCTGGGTCAGATCCTCCACCAAGTCACAATGCCTCATGATGCAGCTGGGCCAGATCCTCACAATGCCTCATGATGCAGCTGGGTCAGATCCTCCACCAAGTCACAATGCCTCATGATGCAGCTGGGCCAGATCCTCCCACCAAGTCACAATGCCCCACTCATGATGCAGCTGGGTCTCCACCAAGTCACAATGCCTCATGATGCAGCTGGGTCAGATCCTCCACCAAGTCACAATGCCTCAGTGTTGCCTTTTTATATCATTTAACAGGTTTAACTCAATTTCCTCCAACCTTACACATACCACTCTCTTTCTAATTCACTTTATTATTCAATTAGGCTTAAATGGTTTCATGTTTATAGAATTCGATAGAAAACTATTAGTAGTTTTAAAATAAATAAAATATATAAAATAAATACATGAATCAATTATGCATGTATTATATTTTTCCTTCGTAGTTTTATGATTTGGTCCAGTATGTCAATCATTTCTCTATTTTGGTGGATGGTACATTTCACTATGCAGTTAGGCTTTTCACCACCCAAGGTGCTGTGCGTACGCAGGGTCGAGAGGTGTGCTTCAATTTACACACATTCTCAAGTAGAAGTACACATTGCTAAATCATAACACTTTGCTTAGAAAAGGATCGCACGCAGCATAAGTTTACCAACGACTTCTGTTCGTAGGCAACATGGATAAATGAGGTCCCAGGGCCTCCACTTCCTGCTTCTTCACCTGATCGTCTGAGACCAGTCACCCGACAGCTGAGTTAAATTGAGGAGTTTTTCGGTCTGTAATAAAGCCCTTTTTGTGGGGAAAATGATTTCTAATTGGCTGGGAGAATGCCTTCCCAGGCCCACCTATGGCTGCGCCCCTGCCCAGTTATGTGAAATCCATAGATTAGGGCCAAATTAATTCATTATATGAACTGTAACTCAGTAAAATCGTTGAAATTGGCGCATGTTGCGTTTTTACATTTTGTTTAAGCAAACAATGAATACTTGAAAAAAAGAAAATAAGAAAAGTGCCCCTCCCCTATAAATAAAACAGGAAGTGGATAACATGTCTGCCGTTTACCCTCAACAGAGCCTTTGATATGCCATTTTATAAACTGTTCTTCCTCTTGTAATCATTACAAAGCAGGACTTTTGATCAGGGCTGCTGGCCAGAGGGTTGTGGGTTCACACCACAGAGGACAAGAGTAGGAGTGGGGTGTAGGAGTGGAGAGTAGAAGTAGGAGTGGGGTGTAGGAGTGGAGAGTAGGAGTGGGGTGTAGGAGTGGAGAGTAGGAGTGGAGAGTAGGAGTGGAGAGTAGGAGTGGAGAGTAGGAGTGGAGAGTAGGAGTGGAGAGTAGGAGTGGGGTGTAGGAGTGGAGAGTAGGAGTGGAGAGTAGGAGTGGAGAGTAGGAGTGGGGTGTAGGAGTGGAGAGTAGGAGTGGAGAGTAGGAGTGGAGAGTAGGAGTGGGGTGTAGGAGTGGAGAGTAGGAGTGGAAAGATCTTTATAGTAAAATCATCGTATTTGCAGATCCAATAAAAAAATGGCCTTTTATTTCTTGCAAGTCTACATAATTTAACATATTAGCAGAATATATTTTAATACAAATTACCTCAATTCCAGGCTAAGAATGGACCGAGAGATAGTCCTATGTGTTCATCTTATCATGTTTCTCCAATGACAAATCACGGTGTCTTGTTTGAAACAAAACTGTCCCTGTTTGAAAATCATTTTTATCTGAGACGTCATTAGGAATCTGACCATGGTACTTTCAAAAGTAGGGCCTACCTTTCCACCCCAGACAGAGTAGGACCTACCTTTCCACCCCAGACAGAGTAGGCCTACCTTTCCACCCCAGACAGAGTAGGCCTACCTTTCCATCCCAGACAGAGTAGGACCTACCTTTCCACCCCAGACAGAGTAGGGCCTACCTTTCCACCCCAGACAGAGTAGGCCTACCGACGGAGGCTTTATCTAGTGGCTACTCTTCTTCTGTGGTTTAACCCAACGAGAGGAGGTCACACGTGTTTCCCTAAAAGCTGTCTGGGTTTAAACATATTCTATTGGACAGAAAGTTAATGGCGTAATCAGTTGATAGTGACAGAATTCGATTACTTCTCAAGCAAAGACCATTTTTTTGTCTCCTCAGCTATCGAAGGTTGTAGTTCAGCCTCAATGTCAAATAAACTAAACAATGATATTCCCTTATGCATCCGAGTCACGTCTTTCCCAGCTTCACTATATATACAGCAGTATGATGACTAACTACACTATATATACAGCAGTATGATGACTAACTACACTATATATACAGCAGTATGTAGACTAACTACACTATATATACAGCAGTATGATGACTAACTACACTATATATACAGCAGTATGATGACTAACTACACTATATATACAGCAGTATGATGACTAACTACACTATATATACAGCAGTATGATGACTAACTACACTATATATACAGCAGTATGTAGACTAACTACACTATATATACAGCAGTATGTAGACTAACTACACTATATATACAGCAGTATGATGCCTAACTACACTATATATACAGCAGTATGATGACTAACTACACTATATATACAGCAGTATGATGACTAACTACACTATATATACAGCAGTATGATGACTAACTACACTATATATACAGCAGTATGTAGACTAACTACACTATATATACAGCAGTATGATGACTAACTACACTATATATACAGCAGTATGATGACTAACTACACTATATATACAGCAGTATGATGACTAACTACACTATCTATGTAGACTAACTACACTATATATACAGCAGAATGTAGACTAACTACATTATATATACAGCAGTATGTGGACACCCCTTCAAATGAGTGGATTCGGCTATTTCAGCCACACCTGTTGCTGACAGGCCCTGTCCCGTTTCAGCATGACAATGCCCCCCGTGCACAAAGCGAGGTCCATACTGAAATGGTTTGTCGAGATCAGTGTGGAAGACCATTGAATGGCCTGCATAGAGCCCTGACCTCAACCCCATCGGACACCTTTGGGATGAATTGGAATGCTGACTGTGAGCCAGTCCTCATCACCCAACATCGGTGTCCGACCTCACTAATGCTCTTGTGGCTGAATGGAAGCAAGTCCCCGCAGCAATGTTCCTACATCTAGTGAAAGCCTTCCCAGAAGAGTGGAGGCTGTTATAGCAGCAATGTTCCAACATCTAGTGGAAAACCTTCCCAGAAGAGTGGAGGCTGTTATAGCAGCAATGTTCCAACATCTAGTGGAAAGTCTTCCCAGAAGAGTGGAGGCTGTTATAGCAGCAATGTACCAACATTGTCATGTTTTGTCATTGATTATCATGTCTTGTCCCTGTGCTTCCCCTTCTATTCGTTTCCCTCTGCTGGTCTTATTAGGTTCTTTCCCTCTTTCTATCCCTCTCTCTCCCCCTCCCTCTCTCACTCTCTCGCTCTCTCTTCTCTCTATCGTTCCGTTCCTGCTCCCAGCTGTTCCTATTCCCCTAATCAATCATTTAGTCTTCCCACACCTGTTCCCGATCCTTTTCCCTGATTAGAGTCCCTATTTCTCTCCTTGTTTTCCGTTCCTGCCCTGTCGGATCCTTGTCTATAATTCACCGTGCTGTGTCTATGTATTGCCCTGTCGTGTCGTGTTTCCCTCAGATGCTGCGTGGTGAGCAGGTGTCTGAGTCTGCTAGGTTCAAGTGCCTTCCCGAGGCAACCTGCAGTTCTTGATCAAGTCTCCAGTCTGTTCTCGTCTTTACGAGTAGTATTATGCCTTTTGTTTTGTAAAGTATCTTTACTGGATTAAAAACTCTGTTTTCGCCAAGTCGCTTTTGGGTCCTCATTCACCTGCATAACAA
>NW_025751458.1:0-15243 GCF_021184085.1 Oncorhynchus gorbuscha
TGAGGTAGTTTATACCCAGTCTCTTGTGATGAGGCAGTTTATACCAGTTCCTTGTGATGAGAGTGTGAGGTAGTTTATACCAGTTCTTTGTGATGAGAGGTGAGGTAGTTTATACCAGTTCTTTGTGATGAGAGGTGAGGTAGTCGATACCAGTTCTTTGATGAGGTGAGAGTTCCTTTGTGATGAGGTAGTTTATACCAGTTCTTTGTGATGAGAGTTCTGTGATGAGGTAGTCTCTTGTAGATGAGAGGTGAGGTAGTTTATACCAGTTCGATCCCGGGACCACCCATTGAATGATGCACACATGAGGTGAGGGTAGTTTATACCAGCTAGTTTTGTTCTGATGAGAGGTGAGGTAGTTTATACCAGTTCTTTGTGATGAGAGGTGAGGTAGTTTATACCAGCCTTGTGATGAGAGGTGAGGTAGTTTATACCAGTTCTTTGTGATGAGGTGAGTTAGTTTATACCAGTTCTTGTGATGAGGTAGTTATACCAGAGGTGAGGTAGTTTATACCAGTTCTTTGTGATGAGAGGTGAGGTAGTTTATACCAGTTCTTTGATGAGGTGAGGTAGTTTATACCAGTTCTTTGTGATGAGAGGAGGTAGTTTATACCAGTTCTTTGTGATGAGGTGAGGTAGTTTATACCAGTTCTTTGTGATGAGAGGTGAGGTAGTTTATACCAGTTCTTTGTGATGAGGTGAGGTAGTTTATACCAGTTCTTTGTGATGAGGTAGTTTATACCAGTTCTTTGTGATGAGAGGTGAGGTAGTTTATACCAGTTCTTGTGATGAGGTAGTTTATACCAGTTCTTTGTGATGAGAGGTGAGGTAGTTTATACCAGTTCTTTGTGATGAGGTAGTTTATACCAGTTCTTTGTGATGAGAGGTGAGGTAGTTTATACCAGCCTTTGTGATGAGGTGAGGTAGTTTATACCAGTTCTTTTGATGAGGTAGTTTATACCAGCCTTTGTGATGAGGTAGTTTATACCAGTTCTTTGTGATGAGAGGTGAGGTAGTTTATACCAGTTCTTTGTGATGAGGTGATGAGAGTAGTTAGTTTATACCAGTTCTCTTGTGATGAGAGGTGAGGTAGTTTATACCAGTTCTTTGTGATGAGAGGTGAGGTAGTTTATACCAGTTCTTGTGATGAGAGGTGAGGTAGTTTATACCAGTCTTTGTGATGAGAGGTGATGTGAGGTAGTTTATACCAGTTCTTTGTGATGAGATGAGGTAGTTTATACCAGTTCTTTGTGATGAGAGGTGAGGTAGTTTATACCAGTTGAGGTAGTTTATACCAGTTCTTTGTGATGAGAGGTGAGGTAGTTTATACCAGTTCTTTGTGATGAGGTAGTTTACCAGTTTTGTGATGAGAGGTGAGGTAGTTTATACCAGCTCTTTGTGATGAGAGGTGAGGTAGTTTATACCAGTTCTTGTGATGAGGTAGTTTATACCAGTTCTTTGTGATGAGGTGAGGTAGTTTATACCAGTTCTTGTGATGAGGTGAGGTAGTTTATACCAGTTCTTTGTGATGAGGTGAGTTAGTTTATACCAGTTCTTTGTGATGAGAGGTGAGGTAGTTTATACCAGTTCTTGTGATGAGAGGTGAGGTAGTTTATACCAGTTTGTGATGAGAGGTGAGGTAGTTTATACCAGTTCTTGTGATGAGAGTGAGGTAGTTTATACCAGTTCTTTGTGATGAGAGGTGAGGTAGTTTATACCAGTTCTTTTTGTGAGGTAGTTTATACCAGTTCTTTTGTGAGAGGTGAGGTAGTTTATACCAGTTCTTTGTGATGAGAGGTGAGGTAGTTTATACCCAGTTCTTTGTGATGAGAGGTGAGGTAGTTTATACCAGTTCTTTGTGATGAGAGGTGAGGTAGTTTATACCAGTTCTTTGTGATGAGAGGTGAGGTAGTTTATACCCAGTTCTTTGTGATGAGAGGTGAGGTAGTTTATACCAGTTCTTTTGTGATGAGGTAGTTTATACCAGTTCTTTGTGATGAGGTAGTTTATACCAGTTCTTTGTGATGTGAGGTAGTTTATACCAGTTCTTTGTGATGAGGTAGTTTATACCAGTTCTTTGTGATGAGAGGTGAGGTAGTTTATACCAGTTCTTTGTGATGAGAGGTGAGTTTATACCAGGTGAGGTAGTTTATACCCAGTTCTTTTGTGATGAGTTTATACCAGTTCTTTGATGAGTGATGAGGTAGTTTATACCAGTTCTTTGTGATGAGAGGTGAGGTAGTTTATACCAGTTCTTTGTGATGAGGTGAGGTAGTTTATACCAGTTCTTGTGATGAGAGGTGAGGTAGTTTATACCAGTTTGTGATGAGAGGTGAGGTAGTTTATACCAGTTCTTTGTGATGAGAGGTGAGGTAGTTTATACCAGTTCTCAGATGTGAGTTTGAGAGGTGAGGTAGTTTTTATACCAGTTCTTTGTGATGAGAGGTGAGGTAGTTTATACCAGTTCTTTGTGATGAGGTGAGGTAGTTTATACCAGTTCTTTGTGATGAGATGAGGTAGTTTATACCAGTTCTTTGTGATGAGGTAGTTTATACCAGTTCTTTGTGATGAGAGGTGAGGTAGTTTATACCAGTTCTTTGTGATGAGAGGTGAGGTAGTTTATACCAGTTCTTTGTGATGAGGTGAGGTAGTTTATACCAGTTCTTTGTGATGAGAGGTGAGGTAGTTTATACCAGTTCTTTGTGATGAGAGGTGAGGTAGTTTATACCAGTTCTTTTGTTGAGGTAGTTTATACCAGTTCTGATGAGAGGTGAGGTAGTTTATACCAGTTCTTTGTGATGAGAGGTGAGGTAGTTTATACCAGTTCTTTGTGATGAGAGGTGAGGTAGTTTATACCAGTTCTTTTGTGATGAGAGGTGAGGTAGTTTATACCAGTTCTTTGTGATGAGGTAGTTTATACCAGTTCTTTGTGATGAGGTAGTTTATTCCAGTTCTTTGTGATGAGAGGTGAGGTAGTTTATACCAGTTCTTTGTGATGAGAGGTGAGGTAGTTTATACCAGTTCTTTGTATGATGACTGAGGTGAGGTAGCATATATTATTATTATTTTATACCAGTTCTTTGTGATGAGAGGTGAGGTAGTTTATACCAGTTCTTTGTGATGAGAGGATGAGGTAGTTTATACCAGTTCTTTGTGATGAGAGGTGAGGTAGTTTATACCAGTTCTTTGTGATGAGGTAATTTATACCAGTTCTTTGTGATGAGAGGTGAGGTAGTTTATACCAGTTCTTGTGATGAGAGGTGAGGTAGTTTATACCAGTTCTTTGTGATGAGAGGTGAGGTAGTTTATACCAGTTCTTTGTGATGAGGTAGTTTATACCAGTTCTTTGTGATGAGAGGTGAGGTAGTTTATACCAGTTCTTTGTGATGAGAGGTGAGGTAGTTTATACCAGTTCTTTGTGATGAGAGGTGAGGTAGTTTATACCAGTTCTTTGTGATGAGAGGTGAGGTAGTTTATACCAGTTCTTTGTGATGAGAGGTGAGGTAGTTTATACCAGTTCTTTGTGATGAGGTAGTTTATACCAGTTCTTTGTGATGAGAGGTGAGGTAGTTTATACCAGTTCTTTGTGATGAGAGGTGAGGTAGTTTATACCAGTTCTTTGTGAGAGGAGTGGGTGAGGTAGTTTATACCAGTTCTTTGTGATGAGAGGTGAGGTAGTTTATACCAGTTCTTTGTGATGAGAGGTGAGGTAGTTTATACCAGTTCTTTGTGATGAGAGGTGAGGTAGTTTATACCAGTTCTTTGTGATGAGAGGTGAGGTAGTTTATACCAGTTCTTTGTGATGAGGTGAGGTTTATACCAGTTCTTTGTGATGAGAGGTGAGGTAGTTTATACCAGCTCTTTGTGATGAGAGGTGAGGTAGTTTATACCAGTTCTTTGTGATGAGAGGTGAGGTAGTTTATACCAGTTCTTTGTGATGAGGTAGTTCATACCAGTTCTTTGTGATGAGAGGTGAGGTAGTTTATACCAGTTCTTTGTGATGAGGTAGTTTATACCAGTTCTTTGTGATGAGAGGTGAGGTAGTTTATACCAGTTCTTTGATGATGAGGTAGTTTATACCAGTTCTTTGTGATGAGAGGATGAGGTAGTTTATACCAGTTCTTTGTGATGAGAGGTGAGTTAGTTTATACCAGTTCTTTGTGATGAGAGGTGAGGTAGTTTATACCAGTTCTTTGTGATGAGAGGTGAGGTAGTTTATACCAGTTCTTTGTGAGATGAGGTAGTTTATACCAGTTCTTTGTGATGAGAGGTGAGGTAGTTTATACCAGTTCTTTGTGATGAGAGGTGAGGTAGTTTATACCAGTTCTTTGATGAGAGGTGAGGTAGTTTATACCAGTTCTTTGTGATGAGAGGTGAGGTAGTTTATACCAGTTCTTTGTGATGAGAGGTGAGGTAGTTTATACCAGTTCTTTGTGATGAGAGGTGAGGTAGTTTATACCAGTTCTTTGTGATGAGAGGTGAGGTAGTTTATACCAGTTCTTTGTGATGAGAGGTGAGGTAGTTTATACCAGTTCTTTGTGATGAGAGGTGAGGTAGTTTATACCAGTTCTTTGTGATGAGAGGTGAGGTAGTTTATACCAGTTCTTTGTGATGAGGTGAGGTAGTTTATACCAGTTCTTTGTGATGAGAGGTGAGGTAGTTTATACCAGTTCTTTGTGATGAGAGGTGAGGTAGTTTATACCAGTTCTTGTGATGAGAGGTGAGGTAGTTTATACCAGTTCTTTGTGATGAGAGGTGAGGTAGTTTATACCAGTTCTTTGTGATGAGGTAGTTTATACCAGTTCTTTGTGATGAGAGGTGAGAGGTAGTTTATACCAGTTCTTTGTGATGAGAGGTGAGGTAGTTTATACCAGTTCTTTGTGATGAGAGGTGAGGTAGTTTATACCAGTTCTTTTGATGAGATGAGGTAGTTTATACCAGTTCTTTGTGATGAGAGGTGAGGTAGTTTATACCAGTTCTTTGTGATGAGAGGTGAGGTAGTTTATACCAGTTCTTTTGATGGTGAGGTAGTTTATACCAGTTCTTTGTGATGAGAGGTGAGGTAGTTTATACCAGTTCTTTGTGATGAGGTAGTTTATACCAGTTCTTTGTGATGAGAGGTGAGGTAGTTTATACCAGTTCTTGTGATGAGAGGTGAGGTAGTTTATACCAGTTCTTTGTGATGAGAGGTGAGGTAGTTTATACCAGTTCTGTGATGAGGTGAGTTAGTTTATACCAGTTCTTTGTGATGAGGTAGTTTATACCAGTTCTTTGTGATGAGAGTTCTTTGTGATGAGGTAGTTTATACCAGTTCTTTGTGATGAGAGGTGAGGTAGTTTATACCAGTTCTTTGTGATGAGAGGTGAGGTAGTTTATACCAGTTCTTTGTGATGAGAGGTGAGGTAGTTTATACCAGTTCTTTGTGATGAGAGGTGAGGTAGTTTATACCAGTTCTTTGTGATGAGAGGTGAGGTAGTTTATACCAGTTCTTTGTGATGAGGTAATTTATACCAGTTCTTTGTGATGAGAGGTGAGGTAGTTTATACCAGTTCTTTGTGATGAGAGGTGAGGTAGTTTATACCAGTTCTTTGTGATGAGAGGTGAGGTAGTTTATACCAGTTCTTTGTGATGAGAGGTGAGGTAGAGTTCTTTGTGAGAGGTGAGGTAGTTTATACCAGTTCTTTGTGATGAGAGGTGAGGTAGTTTATACCAGTTCTTTGTGATGAGGTGAGTAGTTTATACCAGTTCTTTGTGATGAGGTAGTTTATACCCAGTTCTTTGTGATGAGAGGTGAGGTAGTTTATACCAGTTCTTTGTGATGAGAGGTGAGGTAGTTTATACCAGTTCTTTGTGATGAGAGGTGAGGTAGTTTATACCAGTTCTTTGTGATGAGAGGTGAGGTAGTTTATACCAGTTGTGATGAGAGGTGAGGTGTTTATGAGTTCTTTGTGGTGAGGTAGTTTATACCAGTTCTTTGTGATGAGAGGTGAGGTAGTTTATACCAGTTCTTTGTGTGAGGTAGTTTATACCAGTTCTTTGTGATGAGAGGTGAGGTAGTTTATACCAGTTCTTTGTGATGAGGTAGTTTATACCAGTTCTTTGATGTAGTTTATACCCAGGATGAGAGGTGAGGTAGTTTATACCAGTTCTTTGTGATGAGAGGTGAGGTAGTTTATACCAGTTCTTTGTGATGAGAGGTGAGGTAGTTTATACCAGTTCTTTGTGATGAGGTAGTTTATACCAGTTCTTTGTGATGAGGTAGTTTATCCAGTTCTTTGTGATGAGAGGTAGTTTATACCAGTTCTTTGTGATGAGAGGTGGTAGTTTATACCAGTTCTTTGTGATGAGAGGTGAGGTAGTTTATACCAGTTCTTTGTGATGAGAGGTGAGGTAGTTTATACCAGTTCTTTGTGATGAGAGGTGAGGTAGTTTATACCAGTTCTTTGTGATGAGGTAGTTTATACCAGTTCTTTGTGATGAGAGGTGAGGTAGTTTATACCAGTTCTTTGTGATGAGAGGTGAGGTAGTTTATACCAGTTCTTTGTGATGAGAGGTGAGGTAGTTTATACCAGTTCTTTGTGATGAGGTAGTTTATACCAGTTCTTTGTGATGAGAGGTGAGGTAGTTTATACCAGTTCTTTGTGATGAGAGGTGAGGTAGTTTATACCAGTTCTTTGTGATGAGGTGAGGTAGTTTATACCAGTTCTTTGTGATGAGAGGTGAGGTAGTTTATACCAGTTCTTTGTGATGAGGTGAGGTAGTTTATACCAGTTCTTGTGATGAGAGGTGAGGTAGTTTATACCAGTTCTTTGTGATGAGAGGTGAGGTAGTTTATACCAGTTCTTTGTGATGAGAGGTGAGGTAGTTTATACCAGTTCTTTGTGATGAGAGGTGAGGTAGTTTATACCAGTTCTTTGTGATGAGAGGTGAGGTAGTTTATACCAGTTCTTTGTGATGAGAGGTGAGGTAGTTTATACCAGTTCTTTGTGATGAGGTGAGGTAGTTTATACCAGTTCTTTGTGATGAGAGGTGAGGTAGTTTATACCAGTTCTTTGTGATGAGAGGTGAGGTAGTTTATACCAGTTCTTTGTGATGAGAGGTGAGGTAGTTTATACCAGTTCTTTGTGATGAGAGGTGAGGTAGTTTATACCAGTTCTTTGTGATGAGAGGTTCTTTGTGAGGTAGTTTATACCAGTTCTTTGATGATGTGAGGTAGTTTATACCAGTTCTTGATGAGAGGTGAGGTAGTTTATACCAGTTCTTTGTGATGAGAGGTGAGGTAGTTTATACCAGTTCTTTGTGATGAGGTAGTTTATACCAGTTCTTTGTGAGATGAGGTAGTTTATACCAGCCTTTTGTGATGAGAGGTGAGGTAGTTTATACCAGTTCTTTGTGATGAGAGGTGAGGTAGTTTATACCAGTTCTTTGTGATGAGAGGTGAGGTAGTTTATACCAGTTCTTTTGTGATGAGAGGTGAGGTAGTTTATACCAGTTCTTTGTGATGAGAGGTGAGGTAGTTTATACCAGTTCTTTGTGATGAGGTGAGGTAGTTTATACCAGTTCTTTGTGATGAGAGGTGAGGTAGTTTATACCAGTTCTTTGTGATGAGAGGTGAGGTAGTTTATACCAGCTCTTTGTGATGAGAGGTGAGGTAGTTTATACCAGTTCTTTGTGATGAGGTAGTTTATACCAGTTCTTTGTGATGAGGTAGTTTATACCAGTTCTTTGTGATGTGAGGTAGTTTATACCAGTTCTTTGTGATGAGATGAGGTAGTTTATACCAGTTCTTTGTGATGAGAGGTGAGGTAGTTTATACCACCAGATTTGTGATGTAGAGGTGAGGTAGTTTATACCAGTTCTTTGTGGTGATTAGTTTATACCAGTTTTGTGATGAGAGGTGAGGTAGTTTATACCAGTTCTTGTGATGAGAGGTGAGGTAGTTTATACCAGTTCTTTGTGATGAGAGGTGAGGTAGTTTATACCAGTTCTTTGTGATGAGGTAGTTTATACCAGTTCTTTGGATGAGAGGTGAGGTTTATACCAGTTCTTTGTGATGAGGTGAGGTAGTTTATACCAGTTCTTTGTGATGAGAGGTGAGGTAGTTTATACCAGTTCTTTGTGATGAGGTAGTTTATACCAGTTCTTTGTGATGAGAGGTGAGGTAGTTTATACCAGTTCTTTGTGATGAGAGGTGAGGTAGTTTATACCAGTTCTTTGTGATGAGAGGTGAGGTAGTTTATACCAGTTCTTTGTGATGAGAGGTGAGGTAGTTTATACCAGTTATTGAGGTAGTTTATACCAGATGATGAGGTGAGGTAGTTTATACCAGTTCTTTGTGATGAGAGGTGAGGTAGTTTATACCAGTTCTTTGTGATGAGAGGTGAGGTATTTATACCAGTTCTTTGTGATGAGAGGTGAGGTAGTTTATACCAGTTCTTTGTGATGAGAGGTGAGGTAGTTTATACCAGTTCTTTGTGATGAGAGGTGAGGTAGTTTATACCAGTTCTTTGTGATGAGGTAATTTATACCAGTTCTTTGTGATGAGAGGTGAGGTAGTTTATACCAGTTCTTTGTGATGAGAGGTGAGGTAGTTTATACCAGTTCTTTGTGATGAGAGGTGAGGTAGTTTATACCAGTTCTTTGTGATTAGTTTATTCCAGTTCTTTGTGATGAGAGGTGAGGTAGTTTATTGTGATGAGAGGTGAGGTAGTTTATACCAGTTCTTTGTGATGAGAGGTGAGGTAGTTTATACCAGTTCTTTGTGATGAGAGGTGAGGTAGTTTATACCAGTTCTTTTGTGATGAGAGGTGAGGTAGTTTATACCAGTTCTTTGTGATGAGAGGTGAGGTAGTTTATACCAGTTCTTTGTGATGAGAGGTGAGGTAGTTTATACCAGTTCTTTGTGATGAGGTGAGGTAGTTTATACCAGTTCTTTGTGATGAGAGGTGAGGTAGTTTATACCAGTTCTTTGTGATGAGAGGTGAGGTAGTTTATACCAGTTCTTTGTGATGAGAGGTGAGGTAGTTTATACCAGTTCTTGTGATGAGGTAGTTTATACCAGTTCTTTGTGATGAGAGGTGAGGTAGTTTATACCAGTTCTTTGTGATGAGAGGTGAGGTAGTTTATACCAGTTCTTTGTGATGAGAGGTGAGGTAGTTTATACCAGTTCTTTGTGATGTGAGGTAGTTTATACCAGTTCTTTGTGATGAGGTAGTTCATACCAGTTCTTTGTGATGAGAGGTGAGTTAGTTTATACCAGTTCTTTGTGATGAGGTAGTTCATACCAGTTCTTTGTGATGAGAGGTGAGTTAGTTTATACCAGTTCTTTGTGATGAGGTAGTTTATACCAGTTCTTTGTGATGTGAGGTAGTTTATACCAGTTCTTTGTGATGAGAGGTGAGGTAGTTTATACCTGGGCATGATTGATGGCATGGGGCACAGTGCTGGACTCATCACTGTCCTGCCCGCTCTGGTACACCAATGGAGACCAGTTGACTGAAGAGGAAGTTCCCCAAATTAAAAGGAAATGGGTGGGAGGTGGTGGTGTTGGCAAACTGAGAGCAAATTCACAGATGCTCTCTTATTATGAAACATAGGAAATAGGGAATAGGGAATAGGAAATAGGGAATAGGAAATAGGGAACACAAATCATAATGGTTAGAAGGGATGATCTGTTGTGTCTTTAGAGGAAAATACACGATGTTTCTGCGTGACATTAATATCCCTTGAACGTGGCTGTCTCAGAACACAAAGCCAAGCAAACCCTCCACCACCTCACCCCACTGTGTTTATTAGAAGTACTACAACTGACATTATATTTGTGTGTTTGGATAAAGCTTTGTTCTTCTTTACGCTTCGTTAGTTAGCTAAGTAATAGAGATGACAGTTTAATTCAATTTATTTATTCATTTTTAACAGATGATGCTTCTCTTAGAGCGGTAACTGCTAACCATTAATCAACGCGCACACCTCATTTCCAACGACAACAGTGGGGGTCGGCAGGACTTGTCATGTTTGTCATTTATTATCTTGTCTTGTCCCTGTGCTTCCCATTCTATTCGTTTCCTCTGCTGGTCTTATTAGGTTCTTTCCCTCTTTCTATCCCTCCTCCCTCCCTCTCTCACTCTCTCGCTCTCTCTTCTCTCTATCGTTCCGTTCCTGCTCCCAGCTGTTCCTATTCCCTAATCATCATTTAGTCTTCCCACACCTGTTCCCGATCCTTTTCCCTGATTAGAGTCCCTATTTCACTCCTTGTTTCCCGTACCTGCCCTGTCGGATCCTCATTTATAATTCACCGTGCTGTGTCAATGTTTTGCCCTGTCGTGTCGTGTTTCCCCAGATGCTGCGTGGTGAGCAGGTGTCTGAGTCTGCTAGGGTTCAAGTGCCTTCCCGAGGCAACCTGCAGTTCTCGATCAAGTCTCCAGTCTGTTCTTGTCTTTACGTGTAGTATTATGCTTTTTGTTTTGTAAAGTTTATTCTGGATTAAATACTCTGTTTTCGCCAAGTCGCTTTTGGGTCCTCATTCACCTGCATGACAGAAGGATCCGACCGAGGAATGGACCCAGCGACTACAGACGCCGTAACACTGCCGTCGAGATCCAAGGAGCCATGCTCGGCAGACACGAGCAGGAATTGTCTGCTGCTCGCCATGCCGTGGAGAACCTGGCCGCTCAGGTTTCCGACCTCTGGACAGTTCCAGAGTCTTCGTCTCGTGCCACCTGTTACTTCCTGGCCTGCCGAGCCTCCAGAACCTAGGGTTAATAACCCACCTTGCTACTCCGGGCAGCCCACTGAGTGCCGCTCCTTTCTCACCCAGTGTGAGATTGTGTTCTCTCTCCAACCCAACACATACTCTAGAGAGAGAGCTCGGGTTGCTTACGCCATTTCACTTACTGGCCGGGCCCGAGAGTGGGGCACAGCTATCTGGGAGGCAAGGGCTGATTGTTCTAACAATTACCAGAACTTTAAAGAGGAGATGATTCGGGTTTTTGACCGTTCAGTTTTTGGTGGGGAGGCTTCTAGGGTCCTGGCTTCCCTATGCCAAGGTGATCGATCCATAACGGATTACTCTATAGAGTTTCGACTTTGCTGCCTCTAGTGACTGAACGAGCCGGCGCTGCTCGCTCGTTTTCTGAGGGACTCCACACAGTGGTCAAAGATGAGATTCTCTCTCGGGAGGTTCCTTCCTGTGTGGACTCTTTGATTGCTCTCGCCATCCGCATAGAACGACGGGTAGATCTTCGTCACCAGGCTCGTGGAAGAGAGCTCGCATCAACGGTGTTTCCCTGCTCCGCATCGCAACCATCTCCCTCCTCTGGCTCTGAGACTGAGCCCATGCAGCTGGGAGGGATTCGCATCTCGACTAAGGAGAGGGAACGGAGGATCACCAACCGCCTGTGCCTCTATTGCGGATTTGATGGACATTTTGTTAATTCATGTCCAGTAAGAGGCCAGAGCCCATCAGTAAGCGGAGGGCTACTGGTGAGCGCTACTACTCAGGTCTCTTCATCTAGATCTTGTACTACTATGTCGGTCCATCTACGCTGGACCGGTTCGGGTGCTACATGCAGTGCCTTGATTGACTCTGGGGCTGAGGGTTGTTTCATGGACGAAGCATGGGTTCGGAAACATAACATTCCTTTCAGACAGTTAGACAAGCCTACGCCCATGTTTGCCTTAGATGGTAGTCATCTTCCCAGTATCAAATTTGAGACACTACCTTTAACTCTCACAGTATCTGGTAACCACAGTGAGACTATTTCTTTTTTGATTTTTCATTCACCTTTCACACCTGTTGTTTTGGGTCATCCCTGGCTAGTATGTCATAATCCTTCTATTAATTGGTCTTGTAATTCTATCCTATCCTGGAACGTATCTTGTCATGTGAAGTGCTTAATGTCTGCCATCCCTCCCATTTCTTCTGTCCCCACTTCTCAGGAGGAACCTGGCGATTTGACAGGAGTGCCGGAGGAATATCATGATCTGCGCACGGTCTTCAGTCGGTCCCGAGCCAACTCCCTTCCTCCTCACCGGTCGTATGATTGTAGTATTGATCTCCTTCCGGGGACCACTCCTCCTCGGGGTAGACTATACTCTCTGTCGGCTCCCGAACGTAAGGCTCTCGAGGATTATTTATCTGTGTCTCTTGACGCCGGTACCATAGTGCCTTCTTCCTCTCCGGCCGGGGCGGGGTTCTTTTTGTTAAGAAGAAGGACGGTACTCTGCGCCCTGCGTGGATTATCGAGGGCTGAATGACATAACGGTTAAGAATCGTTATCCGCTTCCCCTTATGTCATCAGCCTTCGAGATTCTGCAGGAGCCAGGTGCTTTACTAAGTTGGACCTTCGTAACGCTTACCATCTCGTGCGCATCAGAGAGGGGGACGAGTGGAAAACGGCGTTTAACACTCCGTTAGGCATTTTGAGTACCGGGTTCTGCCGTTTGGTCTCGCCAATGCGCCAGCTGTTTTTCAGGCATTAGTTAATGATGTTCTGAGAGACATGCTGAACATCTTTGTTTTTGTCTATCTTGACGATATCCTGATTTTTTCACCGTCACTCGAGATTCATGTTCAGCACGTTCGACGTGTTCTACAGCGCCTTTTAGAGAATTGTCTCTACGTAAAGGCTGAGAAGTGTTCTTTTCATGTCTCCTCCGTTACTTTTCTCGGTTCCGTTATTTCCGCTGAAGGCATTCAGATGGATTCCGCTAAGGTCCAAGCTGTCAGTGATTGGCCCGTTCCAAGGTCACGTGTCGAGTTGCAGCGCTTTTTAGGTTTCGCTAATTTCTATCGGCGTTTCATTCGTAATTTCGGTCAAGTTGCTGCCCTCTCACAGCTCTTACTTCTGTCAAGACGTGTTTTAAGTGGTCCGGTTCCGCCCAGGGAGCTTTTGATCTTCTAAAAGAACGTTTTACGTCCGCTCCTATCCTCGTTACTCCTGACGTCACTAGACAATTCATTGTCGAGGTTGACGCTTCAGAGGTAGGCGTGGGAGCCATTCTATCCCAGCGCTTCCAGTCTGACGATAAGGTTCATCCTTGCGCTTATTTTTCTCATCGCCTGTCGCCATCTGAGCGCAACTATGATGTGGGTAACCGTGAACTGCTCGCCATCCGCTTAGCCCTAGGCGAATGGCGACAGTGGTTGGAGGGGGCGACTGTTCCTTTTGTCGTTTGGACAGACCATAAGAACCTTGAGTACATCCGTTCTGCCAAACGACTTAATGCCCGTCAAGCTCGTTGGGCGTTGTTTTTCGCTCGTTTCGAGTTTGTGATTTCTTACCGTCCGGGTAGCAAGAACACCAAGCCTGATGCCTTATCCCGTCTGTTTAGTTCTTCTGTGGCTTCTACTGATCCCGAGGGGATTCTTCCTTATGGGCGTGTTGTCGGGTTGACAGTCTGGGGAATTGAAAGACAGGTTAAGCAAGCACTCACGCACACTGCGTCGCCGCGCGCTTGTCCTAGTAACCTCCTTTTTCGTTCCTGTTTCCACTCGTCTGGCTGTTCTTCAGTGGGCTCACTCTGCCAAGTTAGCTGGTCATCCCGGTGTTCGAGGCACTCTTGCGTCTATTCGCCAGCGATTTTGGTGGCCGACTCAGGAGCGTGACACGCGCCGCTTCGTGGCTGCTTGTTCGGACTGCGCGCAGACTAAGTCGGGTAACTCTCCTCCTGCCGGTCGCCTCAGACCGCTCCCCATTCCTTCTCGACCATGGTCTCACATCGCCCTAGACTTCATTACCGGTCTGCCTTTGTCTGCGGGGAAGACTGTGATTCTTACGGTTGTCGATAGGTTCTCTAAGGCGGCACATTTCATTCCCTCGCTAAACTTCCTTCCGCTAAGGAGACGGCACAAATCATTATCGAGAATGTGTTCAGAATTCATGGCCTCCCCGTTAGACGCCGTTTCAGACAGAGGCCCGCAATTCACGTCACAGTTTTGGAGGGAGTTCTGTCGTTTGATTGGTGCGTCCGTCAGTCTCTCTTCCGGGTTTCATCCCCAGTCTAACGGTCAAGCAGAGAGGGCCAATCAGACGATTGGTCGCATACTACGCAGCCTTTCTTTCAGAAACCCTGCGTCTTGGGCAGAACAGCTCCCCTGGGCAGAATACGCCACAACTCGCTTCCTTCGTCTGCTACCGGGTTATCTCCGTTTCAGAGTAGTCTGGGTTACCAGCCTCCTCTATTCTCTTCCCAGCTTGCCGAGTCCAGCGTTCCTCCGCTCAAGCGTTTGTCCAACGTTGTGAGCGCACCTGGAGGAGGGTGAGGTCTGCACTTTGCCGCTACAGGGCACAGACTGTGAGAGCCGCCAATAAACGCAGGATTAAGAGTCCTAGGTATTGTTGCGGCCAGAGAGTGTGGCTTTCCACTCGCAACCTTCCTCTTACGACAGCTTCTCGTAAGTTGACTCCGCGGTTCATTGGTCCGTTCCGTGTCTCCCAGGTCGTCAATCCTGTCGCTGTGCGACTGCTTCTTCCGCGACATCTTCGTCGCGTCCATCCTGTCTTCCATGTCTCCTGTGTTAAGCCCTTTCTTCGCACCCCCGTTCGTCTTCCCTCCCCCTCCCGTCCTTGTCGAGAGCGCACCTATTTACAAGGTACATAAGATCATGGACATGCGTTTCGGGACGGGGTCACCAATACTTAGTGGATTGGGAGGGTTACGGTCCTGAGGAGAGGAGTTGGGTTCCGTCTCGGGACGTGCTGGACCGTTCACTCATTGATGATTTCCTCCGTTGCCGCCAGGATTCCTCTCGAGTGCGCCAGGAGGCGCTCGGTGAGTGGGGGGTACTGTCATGTTTTGTCATTTATTATCTTGTCTTGTCCCTGTGCTTCCCATTCTATTCGTTTCCTCTGCTGGTCTTATTAGGTTCTTTCCCTCTTTCTATCCCTCTCTCTCCCTCCCTCTCTCACTCTCTCGCTCTCTCTTCTCTCTATCGTCCGCTCCTGCTCCCAGCTGTTCCTATTCCCCTAATCATCATTTAGTCTTCCCACACCTGTTCCCGATCCTTTTCCCTGATTAGAGTCCCTATTTCACTCCTTGTTTCCCCGTACCTGCCCTGTCGGATCCTCATTTATAATTCACCGTGCTGTGTCAATGTTTTGCCCTGTCGTGTCGTGTTTCCCTCAGATGCTGCGTGGTGAGCAGGTGTCTGAGTCTGCTAGGTTCAAGTGCCTTCCCGAGGCAACCTGCAGTTCTCGATCAAGTCTCCAGTCTGTTCTTGTCTTTACGTGTAGTATTATGCTT
>NW_025751459.1:0-15240 GCF_021184085.1 Oncorhynchus gorbuscha
CATGTTCTTTACTTCTATTGGCCCAGCGTGGTCTCATTGGATCATGTTCTTTCTTCTATTGGTCCAGCGTGGTCTCATTGGAATACATGTTCTTTACTTCTATTGGCCCAGCGTGGTCTCATTGGAATACATGTTCTTTACTTCTATTGGCCCAGCGTGGTCTCATTGGAATACATGTTCTTTACTTCTATTGGCCCAGCGTGGTCTCATTGGAATACATGTTCTTTACTTCTATTGGCCCAGCGTGGTCTCATTGGAATACATGTTCTTTACTTCTATTGGCCCAGCGGTGGTCTCATTGGAATACATGTTCTTTACTTCTATTGGCCCAGCGTGGTCTCATTGGAATACATGTTCTTTACTTCTATTGGCCCAGCGTGGTCTCATTGGAATACATGTTCTTTACTTCTATTGGCCCAGCGTGGTCTCATTGGAATACATGTTCTTTACTTCTATTGGCCCAGCGTGGTCTCATTGGAATACATGTTCTTTACTTCTATTGGCCCAGCGTGGTCTCATTGGAATACATGTTCTTTACTTCTATTGGCCCAGCGTGGTCTCATTGGAATACATGTTCTTTACTTCTATTGGCCCAGCGTGGTCTCATTGGAATACATGTTCTTTACTTCTATTGGCCCAGCGTGGTCTCATTGGAATACATGTTCTTTACTTCTATTGGCCCAGCGTGGTCTCATTGGAATACATGTTCTTTACTTCTATTGGCCCAGCGTGGTCTCATTGGAATACATGTTCTTTACTTCTATTGGCCCAGCGTGGTCTCATTGGAATACACGTTCTTTACTTCTATTGGCCCAGCGTGGTCTCATTGGAATACATGTTCTTTACTTCTATTGGCCCAGCGTGGTCTCATTGGAATACATGTTCTTTACTTCTATTGGCCCAGCGTGGTCTCATTGGAATACATTTTCTTTACTTCTATTGGCCCAGCGTGGTCTCATTGAAATACATTTTGTTTGTCAAGAGAGGACTGGTGTTTCTACTATTTCTAAGTGCTTACATTAGAGAGACCAGCCAATACAACTCTTTTTATCTTTCTCTCTCTCTCGCTTTCTCTTTCTCTCTTTCTCTCCTTCCCTCTCTCCTTCCCCCTCTCTCTCTTTCTCTCTCTTTCTCTCCCTTTCTCTCTCTTTCTCTCCCTTTCTCTCTCTCTCTCTCGCTTTCTCTCTCTCGCTTTCTCTCTCTCGCTTTCTCTCTCTCTCTTTCTCTCCTTCCCTCTCTCCTTCCCCCTCTCTCTTTCTCTCTCTTTCTCTCTCTCTCTCTCGCTTTCTCTCTCTCTCTTTCTCTCCTTCCCCCTCTCTCTCTCTCTCTCTCTCTCGGTCTCTCTCTCTCGGTCTCTGTCTCTCTCTCTACAGGACATAGAGTGTCTGATGTCAGAGGGTAACAAGTCTCGTACAGTAGCAGCCACGAATATGAACGAGGAGAGCAGCAGGTCCCATGCCGTCTTCAACATCATCCTCACACACACTCTAATGCACCTGGGTTCTGGGGTAGGATCAACACACACAGTCACAGACCTGGGTTCTGGGGTAGGTCCAACACACACAGTCACAGACCTGGGTTCTGGTGTAGGTCCAACACACAGTCACAGACCTGGGTTCTGGGGTAGGATCAACACACACAGTCACAGACCTGGGTTCTGGGGTAGGTCCAACACACACAGTCACGGACCTGGGTTCTGGGGTAGGATCAACACAGTCACGGACCTGGGTTCTGGGGTAGGTCCAACACACACAGTCACAGACCTGGGTTCTGGGGTAGGTCCAACACACACAGTCACAGACCTGGGTTCTGGGGTAGGTCCAACACAGTCACGGACCTGGGTTCTGGGGTAGGATCAACACACAGTCACAGACCTGGGTTCTGGGGTAGGTCCAACACAGTCACAGACCTGGGTTCTGGGGTAGGTCCAACACAGTCACAGACCTGGGTTCTGGGGTAGGTCCAACACAGTCACAGACCTGGGTTCTGGGGTAGGTCCAACACAGTCACAGACCTGGGTTCTGGGGTAGGTCCAACACAGTCACAGACCTGGGTTCTGGGGTAGGATCCACACAGTCACAGACCTGGGTTCTGGGGTAGGATCAACACACAGTCACAGACCTGGGTTCTGGGGTAGGTCCAACACAGTCACAGACCTGGGTTCTGGGGTAGGTCCAAAACAGTCACAGACCTGGGTTCTGGGGTAGGTCCAAAACAGTCACAGACCTGGGTTCTGGGGTAGGTCCAACACACACAGTCACAGACCTGGGTTCTGGGGTAGGTCCAACACAGTCACAGACCTGGGTTCTAGGGTAGGTCCAACACAGTCACGGACCTGGGTTCTGGGGTAGGTCCAACACAGTCACAGACCTGGGTTCTGGGGTAGGTCCAACACACACAGTCACAGACCTGGGTTCTGGGGTAGGTCCAACACACACAGTCACAGACCTGGGTTCTGGGGTAGGTCCAACACAGTCACAGACCTGGGTTCTAGGGTAGGTCCATTGCTTTGACTTGTACGTGAATACATGTGTTGACATCACTGTAGTTTCATCTAAAATCATTTATTTAACAAAAAAAATACTTTCAATTTTTCTCCACTGACATTATTTTCTCCAGCTAGCTTTGTTGCTAACGTTGTGTTGCCAACAAATAACATGTTTCATAGCACTCTGTTTAGAGCCCTGTTCCATAGAGCCGTGTGGTGTTTCGTAGAGCTCTGTTTAGAGCTGTGTGGTGTTTCATAGCACTCTGTTTAGAGCCCTGTTCCATAGAGCCGTGTGGTGTTTCGTAGAGCTCTGTTTAGAGCCGTGTGGTGTTTCGTAGAGCTCTGTTTAGAGCCGTGTGGTGTTTCGTAGAGCTCTGTTTAGAGCCGTGTGGTGTTTCGTAGAGCTCTGTTTAGAGCCGTGTGGTGTTTCTTAGAGCCGTGTGGTGTTTCGTAGAGCTCTGTTTAGAGCCGTGTGGTGTTTCGTAGAGCTCTGTTTAGAGCCGTGTGGTGTTTCGTAGAGCTCTGTTTAGAGCCGTGTGGTGTTTCGTAGAGCTCTGTTTAGAGCCGTGTGGTGTTTCGTAGAGCTCTGTTTAGAGCCGTGTGGTGTTTCGTAGAGCTCTGTTTAGAGCCGTGTGGTGTTTCGTAGAGCTCTGTTTGGAGCCGTGTGGTGTTTTGTAGAGCCGTGTGGTGTTTTGTAGAGCCGTGTGGTGTTTTGTAGAGCCGTGTGGTGTTTTGTAGAGCCGTGTGGTGTTTTGTAGAGCCGTGTGGTGTTTTGTAGAGCCGTGTGGTGTTTTGTAGAGCCGTGTGGTGTTTCGTAGAGCTCTGTTTAGAGCCGTGTGGTGTTTCGTAGAGCTCTGTTTAGAGCCGTGTGGTGTTTCGTAGAGCTCTGTTTAGAGCCGTGTGGTGTTTCGTAGAGCTCTGTTTGGAGCCGTGTGGTGTTTTGTAGAGCCGTGTGGTGTTTTGTAGAGCCGTGTGGTGTTTTGTAGAGCCGTGTGGTGTTTTGTAGAGCCGTGTGGTGTTTTGTAGAGCCATGTGGTGTTTTGTAGAGCTCTATTTAGAGCCGTGTGGTGTTTTGTAGAGCCATGTGGTGTTTCGTAGAGCTCTGTTTAGAGCCGTGTGGTGTTTTGTATAGCCGTGTGGTGTTTCGTAGAGCCGTGTGGTGTTTTGTGGAGCTCTATTTAGAGCCGTGTGGTGTTTTGTAGAGCCATGTGGTGTTTCGTAGAGCTCTATTTACAGCCGTGTGGTGTTTCGTAGAGCTCTATTTAGAGCCATGTGGTGTTTTGTAGAGCCATGTGGTGTTTCGTAGAGCCGTGTGGTGTTTCGTAGAGCTCTATTTAGAGCCGTGTGGTGTTTCATATTGCTCTATATAACCCATGTTGTTGTTGTAGACCAGTGGAGAGAAGGTCAGTAAGCTGAGTCTGGTGGATCTGGCTGGCAGCTCTATATAACCCTGTGTTGTTGTTGTTGTTGTTGTTGTAGACCAGTGGGGAGAAGGTCAGTAAACTGAGTCTGGTGGATCTGGCTGGCAGCTCTATATAACCCTGTGTTGTTGTTGTTGTAGACCAGTGGGGAGAAGGTCAGTAAGCTGAGTCTGGTGGATCTGGCTGGCAGCTCTATATAACCCTGTGTTGTTGTTGTTGTTGTTGTTGTTGTAGACCAGTGGGGAGAAGGTCAGTAAGCTGAGTCTGGTGGATCTGGCCGGCAGTGAGAGAGCTGCTAAGACTGGAGCTACTGGAGAGAGGATGAAGGAAGGAAGCAACATCAACAAGTAGGTTCTCTAGATCTTTCTCTCTCGCTCACCACATCTCTCTCTCTCGCTCACACATCTCTCTCACCCTCTCTCACCTCTCACCCTCTCTCACCTCTCTCTCACCTCTCTCACCTCTCTCTCTCACCTCTCACCCTCTCTCACCTCTCTCTCACCTCTCTCACCTCTCTTTCACCTCTCACCCTCTCACCTCTCTTTCACCCTCTCTCACCTCTCTCTCTCACCTCTCACCCTCTCTCACCTCTCTCTCACTCTCTCTCACCTCTCACCCTCTCTCACCTCTCTCTCTCACCTCTCACCCTCTCTCACCTCTCTCTCTCACCTCTCACCCTCTCTCACCTCTCTCTCTCACCTCTCACCCTCTCTCACCTCTCTCTCTACCTCTCACCCTCTCTCACCTCTCTCTCTCACCTCTCACCCTCTCTCACCTCTCTCTCTCACCTCTCACCCTCTCTCACCTCTCTCTCTCACCTCTCACCCTCTCTCACCTCTCTCTCACTCTCTCTCACCCTCTCTCACCCTCTCTCACCTCTCTCTCTCACCTCTCACCCTCTCTCACCTCTCTCTCTCACCTCTCTCTCTCACCTCTCAACCTCTCTCACCTCTCCCTCTCACCTCTCTCCCTCTCACCTCTCACCTCTCACCCTCTCTCACCTCTCACCCTCTCTCACCTCTCACCCTCTCTCACCTCTCTCTCTCACCTCTCAACCTCTCTCACCTCTCCCTCTCACCTCTCACCCTCTCTCACCCTCTCTCACCTCTCACCCTCTCTCACCTCTCACCCTCTCTCACCTCTCTCTCTCACCTCTCACCCTCTCTCACCTCTCTCTCTCACCTCTCACCCTCTCTCACCCTCTCTCACCTCTCTCTCTCACCCTCTCTCTCACCCTCTCTCACCCTCTCTCACCCTCTCTCACCCTCTCTCACCCTCTCTCACCCTCTCTCACCCTCTCTCACCCTCTCTCACCTCTCTCTCTCACCCTCTCTCACCCTCTCTCACCCTCTCTCACCTCTCACTCTCTCTCTCACCTCTCACCCTCTCTCACCTCTCTCTCTCACCTCTCACCCTCACCTCTCACCCTCTCTCACCCTCTCTCTCTCACCTCTCTCTCTCACCCTCTCTCACCCTCTCTCACCCTCTCTCACCCTCTCTCACCTCTCTCTCTCACCCTCTCTCACCCTCTCTCACCTCTCTCACCCTCTCTCACCTCTCTCTCTCACCTCTCACCCTCTCTCACCTCTCACCCTCTCTCACCTCTCACCCTCTCTCACCTCTCACCCTCTCTCACACTCTCTCACCCTCTCTCACCCTCTCTCACCCTCTCTCACCCTCTCTCACCCTCTCTCACCCTCTCTCACCCTCTCTCACCCTCTCTCACCCTCTCTCACCCTCTCTCACCTCTCTCTCTCACCCTCTCTCACCCTCTCTCACCTCTCTCTCTCACCCTCTCTCACCCTCTCTCACCCTCTCTCACCTCTCTCTCACCCTCTCTCACCCTCTCTCACCCTCTCTCACCCTCTCTCACCCTCTCTCACCCTCTCTCACCCTCTCTCACCCTCTCTCACCCTCTCTCACCTCTCTCTATCTCAAAATGTAACACACATGATGTGGTCCTGTTTTCCTAACATTCATTACTGTGTGGGTGTGGCCAGGTCTCTAAGCACACTGGGCTTGGTGATCTCAGCGCTGGCAGACCAAGGAGCAGGGAAGAACAAGACCAAGTTTGTTCCCTACAGAGACTCAGTTCTGACCTGGCTACTGAAGGTAGGCCTAGTCATAATTCCATGATATGGGTTTTTCACCATTTCACATTCTCCAACTGTAACAGTGTTGACCTGGTCTCTCCTTCCACACTACATACAGTACCAGTCAACAGTTTGGACACTCCTACTCATTCCAGGGTTTTTCTTTATTTTTACTATTTTCTACATTGTACAATAATAGAAAACATCAACACTGTGGAATAATGTAGAAACCAAAAGAAGTGAAGATATATTTTGATTTGTTTAACAAAGTAGCCACCCTTTTGAAAGCTTTGCACACTCTAGGCATTCTCTCAACTTGCTTCATGAGGTAGTCACCTGGAATGCATTGTTGAAAGTTAATTTGTGGCATTTCTTTCCGTCCTAATGCGTTTAAGACAATCGGTAGGGGGGGTATACAGAACATAGCCCTGTTTGGTAAAAGTCCAAGTCCATTTTATGGCAAGAACAGCTCAAATAAGCGAAGAGAAAAGACAGTAACAAAAACTATAAAGCCCTATGATGAAACTGGCTCTCATGAGGACCGCCACAGGAAAGGAAGACCCAGAGTTACCTCTGCTGCAGAGGATAAGTTAATTAGATTTACCAGCCTCAGAAATTGCTGCCCAAATAAATGCTTCACAGAGGTCAAGTAACGGACACATCTCAACATCAACTGTACAGAGGAGACTGCGTGAGTCAGGCCTTCATGGTCGAATTGCTGCAAAGAAACAACTACTAACGGACACCAATAATAAGAAGAGACTTGCTTGGGCCAAGAAACACGAGCAATGGACATTAGACTGGTGGAAATCTGTCCTTTGGTCTGATGAGTCCAAATGTTATATATTTGTTTCCAACCGCCGTGTCTTTGTGAGAAGCAGAGTAGGTGAACGGATGATCTCTGCATGTGTGGTTTTCACCGTGAAGCATGGAGGAGGAGGTGTGAGGCTGCTTTGCTGGTGACAATGTTGGTAATTTATTTGGAATTCAAGGCACACTTAACCAGCATGGCTACCATAGCATTCTGCAGCGATACGCCGTCCCATCTGGTTTGTGCTTAGTGGGACAATCGTTTGTTTTTCAACAGGACAATGTACCAACACACCTCCAGGCTGTGTAAGGGCTATTTGACCAAGAAGGAGAGTGATGGGAGTGCTGCATCAGATGACCTGGCCTCCACAATCACCCACCTCAACCCAATTGAGATTGTTTGAGATGAGTTGGACCGCAGAGTGAAGGAAAAGCGGCCAACAAGTGCTCAGCATATGTGGGAACTCCTTTAAGACTGTTGGAAAAGCATTGCAGGTGAAGCTTGTTTAGAGAATGCCAAGAGTGTGCAAAGCTGTCATCAAGGCAAAGGGTGGCTACTTTGAAGAATCTAAAATATATTTTAATTTGTTCAACACTTTTTTTTGTTTGTTTACAACATGATTCCATATGTGTTATTTCATATTTTTGATGTCTTCACTATTATTCTACAGTTTAAAAAATAGTCCAATAATAAAAGTTCTTTAATGAGTAGGTGTGTCTAGACTTTTGACTGATACTGTATGTGGAAAAACAGTCTGTTTTTTTTTTTAAATGGAGTAACCTCATCTTCAGATTTCACATTCCTTCTGTCTTTTTCCTCCCTCTACAGGACAGTCTGTATTTTCTCTCTCCTCTCTACAGGACAGTCTGGTAGTAAACAGTCTGTCTTTTCTCTCTCCTCTCTCCTCTCTACAGGACAGTCTGGTAGTAAACAGTCTGTCTTTTCTCTCTCCTCTCTCCAGGACAGTCTGGTAGTAAACAGTCTGTCTTTTCTCTCTCCTCTCTACAGGACAGTCTGGTAGTAAACAGTCTGTCTTTTCTCTCTCCTCTCTCCTCTCTACAGGACAGTCTGGTAGTAAACAGTCTGTCTTTTCTCTCTCCTCTCTCCAGGACAGTCTGGTAGTAAACAGTCTGTCTTTTCTCTCTCCTCTCTCCTCTCTCCAGGACAGTCTAGATATTAATGTCTAGATAGAGGTGTTAATGTCTAGATAGAAGTATATTATGCCCAGATAGAGTGTGTATTAATATCTAGATAGAGGTGTATTAATGTCTAGATATTAATGTCTAGATATAGTGTTAATGTCTAGATAGAGGGCTAATGCTCAGATGATATTAATGTCTAGATAGAGGTGTATTAATGTCTAGATATTAATGTCTAGATAGAGGTATTAATACTAGATAGAGGTGTATTAATGTTCAGATATTAATGTCTAGATAGAGGTGTATTAATAAGTTCAGATAGAAGTTATTATGCCTAGATAGAGGTGTATTAATATCTAGATAGAGGTGTATTAATGTCCAGATATTAATGTCTAGATAGAGGTGTATTAATGTCTAGATATTAATGTCTAGATAGAGGTGTATTAATGTCTAGATAGAGGTGTATTAATGTCTAGATAGAGGTGTATTAATGTCTAGATATTAATGTCTAGATAGAGGTGCATAATGTCTAGATATTAATGTCTAGATAGGTGTATTAATATCTAGACGAAATGTCTAGATAGAGGTGTATTAATGTCTAGATATTATGTCTAGAATACAGGGGTGTGTTAACTTGTCTAGATATTAATGGTTAAATGGGGGGTATTAATGGGGGAGTATTAATGTCTAGATAGAGGTGTGTTAATGTCTAGATATGGGGAATGTCTAGATAGAGGTGCATATCGTGGATATTAATGTCTAGATAGAGGGTATTAATGTTCAGATATTAATGTCTAGATAGGGGTATTAATGTCTAGATGGGAAGTATATTATGTCTAGATAGAGGAAAATATCTAGATAGGGGTGTATTAATTTAGATATTACATGCCCCATCTAGCTTAGAGGTGTATTAATGTCTAGATAGTGTGTATTAATGTCTAGATAGAGTGTGATTAAGACCCAGATCTGATGTGTATTAATGTAAGATAGAGGTGTGATTAACAGTCAGCTAGGTGTGTATTAATGTCTAGATAGAGGTGTATTAATGTCTAGATAGAGGTGTATTAATGTCTAGATAATGTCTAGTAGAGGTGTATTAATGTCTAGATATTAATGTCTAAATAGAGGTGTATTAATGTCTAGATATTAATGTCTAGATAAGGTGTGTTAATGTCTAGATAAGACCGCACCCTAGATATTAATGTCTAGATAAGGTGTATTAACCCCTCAGATATTAATGTCTAGATAGAGTGTGACTCAACCCTCCCACTCTGTTGCCGTATTCTGTCGTTGTTCCCTCCCTTATTAGGATAACTCTCCCTTGGAGTTGAGACCTGAAGCTGGGAAACCCTCCCAGGTGTCTCCCACTAACCACAGACCTTTCCACATTCATGGAGGAGACTCCTCTCCATGCAGACATTTAAACAAGATTGGAGCGTGGTTCTTGGTTGCAACAAGAACGTATAGAGTTGGTTAGGGAAGGAAAGATCATCAGGGGATTAGTCACATTTTGCATGGAAAACACCAGATTTACCTAATACTGATTACACACACCATTGTATATTATACCCCAAGAGACATTTGATAAATATAGATTTTGCGGTTACTCGGTTTAATCTCCACGTTGTCTCCTTTTACGGGTTTGAGCGGGTTGCCACAAGTGGGGGCCTGATTCTGGGCATCTTTGAACTATTGCAGTGTGGGAGACCTGAGGTAGTGTTTGGAAGCATATTCCAGCTCTTAGTGTACACGACAGTGCCAGTATTGGTTGCCTTTGTTGTTTGGTTTGTGTGCTGTGTTGGAGAGAGTATAATGTTTAGAACTTTCCAGGCCCTGATAACCAGACTCTGTTTTAGTTTGTTGGGACAGTTATCTTAAGTTTAATCGCTGGTGTTCCGCCTCTGCAGTTGTGACTTTGGGTGTGTGATCTGATTATGTTAGAGCTTTAAGCCTTTTTCCCTGATAGGTTTGCCACTTATTTAATTTTTTGGTAAATATGTTGCTGAATGCTGCGGTTTGTGTGGTGTCTGTGTTGACTGAGCAGTGTCTTTGCAAAACCCCGGCTTGGTGGGAATTTGCCAGCATGCTGGGCATTCTATTTCTTGCCAGCGGGCTACAGTACTTTGGTTCTCACCGCAAGTCTGCACGAAGACTAGGGTTGAACCTGACTCCCATGGTAAGGCTGACTTTGGGCAGGAGTGTCACTACTGTCAAGGTTCAGGTCATTGGAAAAACGAATGTCCACTTCAGGTCAAGGTGCTTACGCTAAATCTAAGCCTGCTGCGTTAGCTGCACCTGTTCCACATCAGTTCATTCTTGACTCATTTCCTCAGGCCCAGGAGAATGAAAGTCCATATTGATCCAGACTATTTACCTTTCATTACAGAAGGTTTTGTGTCTATGTTAGGAAGTAAAAGACTTAGTGCCAGTGAAGATCCTGAGAGACACAGGTGCCTCTGAATCATTTGTGTTGGAGTCTGTGTTACCCTTTTCTGCTGAGACTGATTCAGGGAATAGTGTTCTAATTAGGGGAATAGGTTTGAACACTCTGTCAGTTCCATTGCATAAACTGATGTTGGATTGTGGGCTGGTGAAGGGTGAAGTTGTTGTGGGGGTGATCGCCTTCAGTTTGCCTATTGAGGGTATCGACGTTATCTGGGAATAACTTGGCAGGTGAGCGTGTATGGCCAGTCGTGTTTCCATCTCTAGTGGTTTCACTAAGCCGTCATTGTTGGGATTCCTGATGAGAGTGTACAGAGTTTCCCAGAGGTGTTCTCTGCGTGTGCAGTGACACGTTCTATGAGCCGTGGCGAACTAATTCACTGCGCCGACTAATAATAATACAAAGTATGTCACTGTCTTCCCTGTTATCCCGTTATCTGTAACCCGCTCAGATCTAATCAATGCTCAACGGATGACCCCACGTTGGAAGAGTTGCGTGATCAAATTGTGCCTATAGAACAGTTGGGAGATGTCGCCCATGGCTATTTTCTCCAAGAGGATGTCCTGATGAGAAAGTGGGTGTCTCATGATAGTGTTTTTCTGGGGAGGCAATTAGTCAGGGTTGTTGTACCAGTTGCTTCGTGAGTTGGTGTTGGAAACTTCTCACAGCGACGTTGCTGGACATATGGGGGTGAGGAAAACCTACAATCGCATATTAAGACATTTCTTTTTTGGCCTAGATTAAAGAGGGATGTTTCTGATTTTATCAAAACTTGTCACACCTGTCAATTAACTGGTAAGCCTAATCAGCTATTAAACCAGTACCATTGTTTCCTATTCCTGTACTCAGCCAACCTTTTGAGTATCTAATTATTGACTGTGTGGGTCCTCTGCCTCATTCTAAAAAGGGTAGCAGTTACCTGTTCACTGTGATGTGTCAGACCACTAGGTTTCCTGCTGCCCTATCCTCTCCGATCTATCACGACTAAATCGGTGTTAAGCTTTGACTCAGTTTCTCTCATTGTTTGGAATCCCTAAGGTCATTCAGAGTGATCAAGGATCTAATTTTACCTCTAATCTGTTTGGTCAGGTTCTTCAACAGCTCCATATTAAACACAATGTGTCTAGCGCCTATCACGCGCAAAGTCAAGGAGCACTGGAACGTTTCCATCAAACACTTAAGTCTTTGTTGAGAGCTTATTGTACTGAGATGGATAAGGATTGGGAGGAGGGGGTTGCCTTGGTTACTGTTAGCCGCTAGGAAGTTTCACAGGAGAGCACAGGTTTCAGTCCAAATGACCTTGTGTTTGGACATAGGGTGCGTGGACTTTTATCTGTTCTCCAGGATGACTGGAAGTCTCCCGAGCCTCCTCAGTCCCTGTGTTCGTATGTGTGTGATTTCCGGCGACGGCTGTATGCCGCTGGTGAAATGGCTAAAGAGAAGTTATCATCTTCACAGGATAGGATGAAGGGCATATTTGATCGCCGAACTGAGCCTCGTCACTTTAGTCCAGGTGACCAGGTTCTTGCTGCTGCCAATTGCTGGTTCTCCTTTTCAAGCCAAGTTTCAAGGTCCATATACAGTGGTGCGCCAGTACACTGAGCAAAATTATCTAGTTGCCACTCCAGAACGGAGGAAAGCACACCAGCTGTGCCATGTAAATCTGTTAAAACCCTATTATGCACGTTCCTCTGAGACTGAACAGTGGGATTCTACAGAGGACAGGTAAACCTGTTCTTTTGGCTGATACCGTTGTTTCCTTGGGTTCTTGTCGTGCTAGATCTGTGCATGAGGAGGAAGATGTTCCTGGTCCTGAGCTTGATTGTATATTGCAGGGTAGTTTTGAAAATTCAGAAACACTGGATATTTTAGATGCGATTGTAGGTTTTCCTCACCTACCTGTTGAACGTCGGAAAGAGAGTTTCAACACCAGACTCACGTGCTGCTGGTACAACAAACTTGACTAGTGCCTCCCCAGAAAAACACTATCATAGAACACTTTCTCATTGACATCCTCTTGGAGGTGCTGGCGACATCTCGTCAACGGTTCTATAGGCACCAATTTCTTCAGAGAAACTACGTTGTCTGGATTGCTGAGGTTAAGATAACATGCTGGAGAGTGACAGATAGCAGAGATTATCATTTCTCCAGTGACTGGGTTCTCCTCTAGAACGTATCTTGGTCAGTAAACCGGATGGAACAAACCGTTTACTCTCATCGGAATCCCAAATGACCGTGGAAACCAAGAGATGGAAACACAGCTGGCCATACACGCTCACCTGCCAAGTTTACATTCCCAAGGATAACGTCGATACCCTCAATAGGCAACAGGACGCACCCCAGCAACTTCACCCTTCACCAGCCACAATCCAACATCAGTTTATGCAATGGAACTGACAGAGTGTTCAAACTATTCCCCTAATTAGAACACTATTCCCTGAATCCAGTCTCAGCAGAAAGGGTAACACAGACTCCAACACAAATGATTCAGAGGCACCTGTGTCTCAGGATCTTCTGGCACTAAGTCTTTGCTTCCTAACATAGACACAAAACCTTCTGTAATGAAGGTGAATAGTCTGGATCAATATGGACTTTCATTCTCTGGGCCTGGGAAATGAGTCAAGTTTGAACGTCTGGCTGCAGGTCGCCTCACAATCAATCTGGCAAAATGTGAGTTTGCTCAGGCGACCGTTACATACCTTGGAAAAGTGGTTGGGCAGGGTGAAGTGCGTCCTGTTCGGGCTAAAGTGGTGGCTATTGATGCTTTTCCACCACCAACTACTAAAAAGGAACTGATGCGTTTCTTGGGCATGATTGGTTATTACCGTAGTTTTTGTAATAACTTCTCTACTGTGGTCGCTCCCTTGACAGATATGCTGAAAGCTAAGGCTGTTTACGTTTGGTCTACTCGTTGTCAACACGCTTTTGAAGATTCAAAGAGGTTGCTTACCTCAACTCCAGTGCTGGCTGCTCCTCGCATGGATTTGTCATTTACCTTGCAGGTGGATGCTAGTCATGTGGGGGCAGGTGCAGTTTTGCTGCAAGCAGATGTGTCTGGGATTGAGAAGCCTGTTAGTTTCTTTTCTAAAAAGTTTAACGATTATCAGTTGAACTATTCGGTTACTAAGAGCTGAATAACTGCGCTTTACCAGTCAGCACACACTGCAACATTAAAGTGCGGTCAGAATCAGAGCCAACTCCTAGCGTCAGCAACCCACTCAAACAACGAAAAGAATGTCTCAGGGTCCCTTTCATTAAACCGAGGCAATAACCGCAAGTTCCCAGCAATATCAAATGTCTCTGGGGCATGACCAAAGCGGAACTACTAGGTAAATCTGGGTCACCTTCCCAAAACAAACTTCTTCCCTGATGATCTTTCCTTCCTAACCAACTCATACGTTCTTGTTGAACAGTTTTAGCACGCTCCATATCTTGTTTAAATGCCAATTCCTTTTCATATTTCACGATCATGCTCTAGCTTCACCTGATCATGCTCTAGCTTCTCACGATCATGCTCTAGCTGTAACAAAAGCAGTTCTTTCTGCTGTTCAAAAGAAGGCTACTAGGACTAACCGATGGAATGGCCATTGTAACGTTATGGGGAGACAACAAATCCTCAGCAGAGGCTGGCCCGGTGGTAACTTCAAGAATACCACTCTCCATCAGATTGGCTTTCAATATCAACCTGATAGAATTCTTTAGACGTTTATCACTAATCTCAACCTTGTAGTGTTCGCGACCTTCAACAGCTGTTCTTTAGTACCTAAATCTAACAATTCTCTGATGGAGAGCCAAGAACTTATCTACATAAGACGCCATAATCACACAAATTTTTTTTTTATCGCTTTCCCTTCTGCTGAGCACACCAGAACACAACCCGAGAATTGACAATCACCCTGAGCACCACAGAAGAGAGATGAGATATGGAGCTTCCCCCAAAGCCTAATACCCGCTCAACCTTTAGTCTTCGTGCAGATTTGCGGTGGGAATTTACGCACTGGCCCGCTGGCAAGGAAATAGAACTCCCCAGCATGCTGGCAAATTCCACCAAGCCACGGATGTGCCCCAGACAACTGTAGTCCACAAGACACCACACAACAAACATTAACCATGCCCAACATATTCCAAATGAAACACGCGCTAAACCTATCAGGGGAAAAAGGCGATAGCCCGGGTAGCAAGTTCCACTACCCTACCCAAATCTCCCACCAGGTACACAGCAGATTACTCACTTCAGACTGACGTCCCAACAGAAAGTAAAACAAGAGTTCAGGCTAGGCAGGGCCTGGAAACTAACATTATACTCTCTCCAACACAGCACAAACCAAACAACAAAGGCAACCAATACTGGGCCGATCACACTCAAACACAATATTCAATCCAAACATTACCTCGGTCTCCCAAACCAATAGTTCGAATCCGGACGACCCCACTTGTCACGAACCGGCTCAAAGCCCGTAACAAGGGAGACAACGTGGAGATAAGGAGTACAGCAAAATCTATATTTATTAAATAAGTAACTAAGTGTATTATACAATGGTGTGTGTAATCAATCAGTAGTGTAAGTGGTATTTGCATGCATGAATGTGATAACATGCAGGGTGATGAAAGGTGCCAAAGCAAACAAACAAACAGCCACCAAGAACCACAACACAATCTACAACGGGTGTCTGCATGGAGAGAGTCTCCTCCATGAATGTGGAAGAGGTCTATTTATCCTGGGAGACACCTGGCCCAGGTGTTTCCCATGTAGCTGACGACCCTCTCAACTCCGCCCACCGGCATCCTAATAAGAAAACAAGAACAAAGACAGAATACGGCAGACAGAGTGGGAGGGTCGTCACA
>NW_025751460.1:0-15237 GCF_021184085.1 Oncorhynchus gorbuscha
TACAAGACACTGGACTACAACACAAGACACTGGACTACAACACAAGACACTGGACTACAACACAAGACACTGGACTACAACACAAGACACTGGACTACAACACAATACACTGGACTACAACACAAGAACTGGACACTGGACTACAACACAAGACACTGGACACTGGACTACACTGGACCACAATATAAGACACTGGACTGGACCACAATACAAACTTTGGACTACAACACAAGACACCGGACTACAATACAAGAAGACTACAATACAAGACACTAGACTACAACACAGACACTAGACTACAACACAAGACACTGGACTACAACACAAGACACTGGACTACAACACACATGGACTACAATACACTGGACTACAATACAAGACACTGGACCACAATACACAAGAACTGGACACAATACAAGACACTGGACCACAATACAAGACACTGGACTACAACACAAGACAGACTACAATAGACAATACAACACAAGACACTAGACTACAACACAAGACACTGGACTACAATACAAGACACTGGACTACAATACAAGACACTGGACTACAACACAAGACACTGGACTACAACACAAGACACTGGACTACAACACAAGACACTGGACTACACACTGGACACAACACAAGACACTACAACACAAGACACTGGACTACAATACAAGACACTGGACTACAATACAAGACACTGGAGTACAACACAAGACAATACAAGACACTGGACTACTGAACTACAATACAAGACACTGGACTACAACACAAGACACTGGACTACAACACAAGACACTGGACTACAATACAAGACACTGGACTACAATACAGGACACTGGACTACAACACAAGACACTGGACTACAACACAAGACACTAGACTACAAGACACTGGACACTGGTACAATACAAGACACTGGACTACAACACAAGACACTGGACTACAACACAAGACACTAGACTACAATACAAGACACTGGACTACAACACAAGACACTGGACTACAACACAAGACACTGGACTACAACACAAGACACTAGACTACAACAAGACACTGGACTACAACACAAGACACTGGACTACAATACACTGGACTACAAGACACTGGACTACAATACAAGACACTGGACCACAATACAAGACACTGGACTACAATACAAGACAGACCACAATACACTGGACCACAATACAAGACACTGGACCACAATACAAGACACTGGACTACAACACAAGACACTGGACTACAACACAAGACACTGGACTACAATACAAGACACTAGACTACAATACAAGACACTAGACTACAACACAAGACACTAGACTACAACACAAGACACTGGACTACAATACAAGACACTGGACTACAATACAAGACACTGGACTACAACACAAGACACTGGACTACAACACAAGACACTGGACTACAACACAAGACACTACAATACAAGACACTGGACTACAACACAAGACACTAGACTACAAGACACTGGACTACAACACAAGACACTGGACTACAACACAAGACACTGGACTACAATACAAGACACTGGACTACAATACAAGACACTGGACTACAATACAAGACACTAGACTACAACACAAGACACTGGACTACAACACAAGACACTGGACTACAACACAAGACACTGAACTACAATACAAGACACTGGACTACAACACAAGACACTGGACTACAATACAAGACACTAGACTACAACACAAGACACTGGACTACAACACAAGACACTGGACTACAATACAAGACACTAGACTACAATACAAGACACTGGACTACAATACAAGACACTGGACTACAATACAAGACACTGGACTACAATACAAGACCCTGGACTACAATACAAGACACTGGAATACAATACAAGACACCGTGACTACAATACAAGACACCGGACTACAATACAAGACACTGGACTACAATACAAGACACTGGACTACAATACAAGACACTGGACTACAATACAAGACACTGTACGACAACACAAGACACTGAGACAATACAAGACACTGGACTACAATACAAGACACTAGACTACAACACAAGACACTGGACTACAACACAAGACACTGGACTACAATACACTGGACTACAAGACACTGACTACAACACAAGACACTGACTATAATACACTGGACTACAATACAAAACACTGGACCACAATACAAGACACTGGACCACAATACAAAGACACTGGACTACAATACAAGACACTGGACTACAACACAAGACACTGGACTACAATACAAGACACAGACTACAATACAAGACACCAGACTACAATACAAGACACTAGACTACAACACAAGACACTAGACTACAACACAAGACACTGGACTACAATACAAGACACTGGACTACAATACAAGACACTGGACTACAACACAAGACACTGGACTACAACACAAGACACTGGACTACAACACAAGACACTGGACTACAACACAATACACTGGACTACAACACAAGACACTGGACTACAACACAAGACACTGGACTACAACACAAGACACTGGACTATAATACACTGGACTACAATACAAAACACTGGACCACAATACAAGACACTGGACCACAATACAAGACACTGGACCACAATACAAGACACTGGACTACAACACAAGACACCGGACTACAATACAAGACACCAGACTACAATACAAGACACTAGACTACAACACAAGACACTAGACTACAACACAAGACACTGGACTACAACACAAGACACTGGACTACAATACACTGGACTACAATACACTGGACTACAATACAAGACACTGGACCACAATACAAGACACTGGACCACAATACAAGACACTGGACCACAATACAAGACACTGGACTACAACACAAGACACCGGACTACAATACAAGACACCAGACTACAATACAAGACACTAGACTACAACACAAGACACTAGACTACAACACAAGACACTGGACTACAATACAAGACACTGGACTACAATACAAGACACTGGACTACAACACAAGACACTGGACTACAACACAAGACACTGGACTACAACACAAGACACTACAATACAAGACACTGGACTACAACACAAGACACTAGACTACAAGACACTGGACTACAACACAAGACACTGGACTACAACACAAGACACTGGACTACAATACAAGACACTGGACTACAATACAAGACACTGGACTACAATACAAGACACTGGACTACAATACAAGACACTAGACTACAACACAAGACACTGGACTACAACACAAGACACTGGACTACAACACAAGACACTGAACTACAATACAAGACACTGGACTACAACACAAGACACTGGACTACAATACAAGACACTAGACTACAACACAAGACACTGGACTACAACACAAGACACTGGACTACAATACAAGACACTAGACTACAATACAAGACACTGGACTACAATACAAGACACTGGACTACAATACAAGACACTGGACTACAATACAAGACCCTGGACTACAATACAAGACACTGGAATACAATACAAGACACCGTGACTACAATACAAGACACCGGACTACAATACAAGACACTGGACTACAATACAAGACACTGGACTACAATACAAGACACTGGACTACAATACAAGACACTGTACGACAACACAAGACACTGGACGACAATACAAGACACAGGACTACAATACAAGACACTAGACTACAACACAAGACACTGGACTACAACACAAGACACTGGACTACAATACACTGGACTACAAGACACTGGACTACAACACAAGACACTGGACTATAATACACTGGACTACAATACAAAACACTGGACCACAATACAAGACACTGGACCACAATACAAGACACTGGACCACAATACAAGACACTGGACTACAACACAAGACACCGGACTACAATACAAGACACCAGACTACAATACAAGACACTAGACTACAACACAAGACACTAGACTACAACACAAGACACTGGACTACAATACAAGACACTGGACTACAATACAAGACACTGGACTACAACACAAGACACTGGACTACAACACAAGACACTGGACTACAACACAAGACACTGGACTACAACACAAGACACTGGACTACAACACAAGACACTGGACTACAACACAATACACTGGACTACAACACAAGACACTGGACTACAACACAAGACACTGGACTACAACACAAGACACTGGACTACAACACAAGACACTGGACTACAACACAAGACACTGGACTACAATACAAGACACTGGACTACAACACAAGACACTAGACTACAACACAAGACACTGGACTACAATACACTGGACTACAATACAAGACACTGGACTACAATACAAGACACTGGACTACAACACAAGACACTGGACTACAACACAAGACACTGGACTACAACACAAGACACTGGACTACAATACAAGACACTGGACTACAATACAAGACACTGGACTACAATACAAGACACTGGACTACAATACAAGACACTGGACTACAACACAAGACACTGGACTACAACACAAGACACTAGACTACAACACAAGACACTGGACTACAATACAAGACACTGGACTACAATACAAGACACTACAATACAAGACACTACAATACAAGACACTGGACTACAATACAAGACACTACAATACAAGACACTGGACTACAATACAAGACACTAGACTTATCCCAGGATGGTTCAGACACGGTCAGACAGACAGATATAGGTGTACCTGCTAGACAGGGCCTTCTGGGCGGAGGCTCTGGCTGCTGCAGCCGCTACCCCTGCAGCCACAACGGCTGCTCTGGCCTCCCCAGGGGTAGGCTGTCTGGGGCCTGAGCTGGTGTCTGAGGAGGGCCTCCGTAGGCCGGAGAGTCTCTCTCTGTCCTCAACCTTCAGCAGGTCAAACACAGAGCTGGGGCCTGGAGGGAGGAGGACAGGGGAGGGGACAAGGAGACAGGGCAGGGAGGAGGACAGGGCAGGGAGGAGGACAGGGCAGGGAGGGGAGGACAGGGGAGGGGACAAGGAGACAGGGCAGGGAGGAGACCGGGCAGGGGGAGACCGGGCAGGGGGAGACCGGGCAGGGGGAGACGGGGCAGGGAGGAGGACAGGGCAGGGAGGGAGACGGGGCAGGGGGAGGACAGGGCAGGGAGGGAGGACAGGGGGAGGGGACAAGGAGACAGGGCAGGGAGGAGACCGGGCAGGGGGAGACGGGGCAGGGAGGACAGGGCAGGGAGGAGACGGGGCAGGGAGGAGACGGGGCAAGGAGGAGACAAGGCAGGGAGGAGACAGGGCAGGGAGGAGACAGGGCAGGGAGGAGACAGGGCAGGGAGGAGACAGGGCAGGGAGGAGACAGGGCAGGGAGGAGACAGGGCAGGGAGGAGACAGGGCAGGGAGGAGACAGGGCAGGGAGGAGACAGGGCAGGGAGGAAGACAGGGCAGGGATGAAGACAGGGCAGGGAGGAAGACAGGGCAGGGAGGAGGACAGGGCAGGGAGGAGGACAGGGCAGGGAGGAGGACAGGGCAGGGAGGAGACAGGGGAGGGAGGAGACAGGGCAGAGAGGAGACAGGGCAGAGAGGAGACAGGGCAGAGAGGAGACAGGGCAGAGAGGAGACAGGACAGAGAGAAGACAGGGCAGAGAGGAGACAGGGCAGAGAGGAGACAGGGCAGAGAGGAGACAGGGCAGAGAGAAGACAGGGCAGAGAGGAGACAGGGCAGGGAGGAGACAGGGCAGGGAGGAGACCGGGGTGAGTAGTCAGGACTATCTATAATAAAAGCAGAACAGAGTGCAGATGGACATAGCACCACAGTTGATAAAGAGGAGACGACCACGAGGATTAAAACATTATTGTTGTGTCTACAGGTTTCAGAAGAATAGAGAGAACAGTCTGCACCTTGCAGTGTAGCCTCCCCCAGCAGCTCCCTCCTCTGGGCAGAGTCCAGCTGGTGACGACCCCCCTTAGAGGGCTCTTCCTGGGCCATGTGGCCTCGAGACGTCTTCAGGGCCTGGGCTACCATGGGGCTGACGCTGGACAGGTCCACCACTGGACGGAAGTAGTGGACCGGCCTGAAGTCTCTGGGCAGGTTGGGAGGAGGGAAGATCTGAGGAGAGAGGGGTAGAGAGAGAGAGAGAGAGAGAGAGAGAGAGAGAGAGAGAGAGAGAGAGAGAGAGAGAGAGAGAGAGAGAGAGAGAGAGAGGTAGACAGAGCGAGAGAGAGAGGTAGACAGAGAGAGAGAGAGAGAGAGAGAGAGAGAGAGAGAGAGGTAGAGAGAGGTGGAGAGAGAGAGAGAGAGAGAGAGAGAGAGAGAGAGAGAGTGAGAGAGAGAGGTGGAGAGAGGTGGAGAGAGAGAGAGAGGTGGAGGAGAGAGGTGGAGAGAGAGAGAGGTGGAGAGAGAGAGAGAGAGAGAGAGTGGAGAGAGAGAGAGAGAGAGAGAGAGAGAGAGAGAGAGAGAGAGAGAGAGAGAGAGAGAGAGAGAGAGAGAGAGAGAGAGAGAGAGAGAGAGAGAGAGAGAGAGAGAGAGAGAGAGAGAGGGGAGGAGAGAGAGAGAGAGAGTGAGAGAGAGAGAGAGAGAGGAGAGAGAGAGAGAGAGAGAGAGAGGTTGAGAGAGAGGTAGACAGAGCGAGAGAGAGAGGTGGAGAGAAGAGAGGAGAGAAAGAGAGGAGAGAAAGAGGCCAGGGATTCATGGAGGTGATATAATTCGGAGGTAATTGAAGAGAGATTCATTTAGAAACTAGGTTAAGAGAGCACCTACTGTTTTGGTCTCCAGCTTATCGGAGGCCAGGGTGAATCCTTCAGGATTTTACCCAGATAAGCAGCGTCTTTACTGTGGTCTGAAGACGAAGAGAAGACAGCATTAGAGAACAAAATGATGTGATCCTCATTGATGTGATCTACATGATGTTCATGGACAGGACTATGACACTGAACGAAGAGGCACAGAGAGAGACAGAGAGTCCTCACACATAAACACTAAACAAGTGTATGAACCATAACTTTCCATAGTGCAGGACAAACACAACTGGTAGGGCCTGTTCCCAGGGATTCAGGACAAACACAACTGGTAGGGCCTGTTCCACAGAGATTCAGGACAACTGGTAAGGCCTGTTCCCCAGGGATTCAGGACAACTGGTAGGGCCTGTTCCCCTGGGATTCAGGAGAACTGGTAGGGCCTGTTCCCCTGGGATTCAGGACAAACACAACTGGTAGGGCCTGTTCCCAGGGATTCAGGACAACTGGTAGGGCCTGTTCCCTGGGATTCAGGACAACTGGTAGGGCCTGTTCCCTGGGATTCAGGACAACTGGTAGGGCCTGTTCCCCTGGGATTCAGGACAAACACAACTGGTAGGGCCTGTTCCCCAGGGATTCAGGACAAACACAACTGGTAGGGCCTGTTCCCCAGGGATTCAGGACAAACACAACTGATAGGGCCTGTTCCCCAGAGATTCAGGACAAACACAACTGGTAGGGCCTGTTCCCAGAGATTCAGGACAAACACAACTGGTAGGGCCTGTTCCCCAGAGATTCAGGACAACTGGTAGGGCCTGTTCCCCAGGGATTCAGGACAAACACAACTGGTAGGGCCTGTTCCCAGGGATTCGGGACAACTGGTAGGGCCTGTTCCCCAGGGATTCAGGACAACTGGTAGGGCCTGTTCCCCAGGGATTCAGGACAACTGGTAGGGCCTGTTCCCCAGAGATTCAGGACAAACACAACTGGTAGGGCCTGTTCCCCAGGGATTCAGGACAACTGGTAGGGCCTGTTCCCCAGAGATTCAGGACAAACACAACTGGTAAGGCCTGTTCCCCTGGGATTCAGGACAACTGGTAGGGCCTGTTCCCAGGGATTCAGGACAACTGGTAGGGCCTGTTCCCCAGAGATTCAGGACAACTGGTAGGGCCTGTTCCCCAGGGGATTCAGGACAAACACAACTGGTAGGGCCTGTTCCCCAGAGATTCAGGACAAACACAACTGGTAGGGCCTGTTCCCCAGAGATTCAGGACAACTGGTAGGGCCTGTTCCCCTGGGATTCAGGACAAACACAACTGGTAGGGCCTGTTCCCCAGAGATTCAGGACAACTGGTAGGGCCTGTTCCCCTGGGATTCAGGACAAACACAACTGGTAGGGCCTGTACCCCAGAGATTCAGGACAACTGGTAGGGCCTGTTCCCCTGGGATTCAGGACAACTGGTAGGGCCTGTTCCCCAGGGATTCAGGACAACTGGTAGGGCCTGTTCCCTAGGGATTCAGGACAACTGGTAGGGCCTGTTCCCCAGAGATTCAGGACAACTGGTAGGGCCTGTTCCTCAGAGATTTAGGACAAACACAACTGGTAGGGCCTGTTCCCCAGGGATTCAGGACAAACACAACTGGTAGGGCCTGTTCCCCAGGGATTCAGTACAACTGGTAGGGCCTGTTCCCCAGGGATTCAGGACAACTGGTAGGCCTGTTCCCAGAGATTCAGGGCAACTGGTAGGGCCTGTTCCCAGAGATTCAGGACAACTAATCAAACTTCCGGGTTGGAGCGAGTGGTCGCATCGGCACTTCGCTCCCGCAGGTAGTATAACTTTTTCATTACATTTCATTACATTTCATTATATTTCATTATAGCACAACGGTTTGATTTGTCTAATCTTAGCAATTTCTTCTCAGCTAGCTACATAGCCGTCTTTGTATCAAAGATAATTGCGTAATTATCGTATTTCGCCGTCCTAACGTAGTCTTCACTAGCCAGCTAGCTAACGTCCACTGATTAGCTGCACTGGAGAAACTATTACACTCAACTGAACGACTTGATTAGTGTAGTGTTAGCTAGCTACATAGCTGTCTTTGCTGTCTTCGTATCTTCGTATCCAAGATAATTGTGTAGTTTAGGTTTAGAGTGTGTAGTCTTAGAGTGATTATCTTAATTTACCGAGGTTAGCTAGCCAGCTATTTGTCGTCCTTAACGTAGGAGACTCTGCTAGCTAGCCAACAGCTAGCCAACAGCTAGCCAACGTCTACCGCATTGACTCACAACCCGGTCGCATTCACAGGTAGTATCACATTTTCATTTCATTTCATTATAGTACAACGGTTTGATTTGTTTGATCGTAGCTAGCTACATAGCTAGCTACATAGCCGTCTTTGTATCAAAGATAATTGTGTAGTCTAGAGCGATTTTCTAGGTTAGCTAGCCAGCTATTGTCGTTCTTTTAACGCAACGTAACGTAAACAACACTACTAGCTAGCCAGCTAGCCCCCGAATAGCAGCACTGCAGAAACTATTACACTCAACGGAACGACTTGATTAGTGTAGTGTCAACAACGCACCCACTGCCAGCTAGCCTACTTCAGCAGTACTGTATCATTTTAATCATTTTAGTCAATAAGATTCTTGCTACGTAAGCTTAACTTTCTGAACATTCGAGACGTGTAGTCCACTTGTCATTCTAATCTCCTTTGCATTAGCGTAGCCTCTTCTGTAGCCTGTCAACTATGTGTCTGTCTATCCCTGTTCTCTCCTCTCTGCACAGACCATACAAACGCTTCACACCGCGTGGCCGCGGCCACCCTAATCTGGTGGTCCCAGCGCGCACGACCCACGTGGAGTTCCAGGTCTCCGGTAGCCCCTGGAACTGCCGATCTGCGGTCTCTCTCTGAATGACCTTCTTGATCCAAATCAGTCAGGTTTCAAGACTAGTCATTCAACTGAGACTGCTCTCCTCTGTATCACGGAGGCGCTCCGCACTGCTAAAGCTAACTCTCTCTCCTCTGCTCTCATCCTTCTAGATCTATCGGCTGCCTTCGATACTGTGAACCATCAGATCCTCCTCTCCACCCTCTCCGAGTTGGGCATCTCCGGCGCGGCCCACGCTTGGATTGCGTCCTACCTGACAGGTCGTTCCTACCAGGTGGCGTGGCGAGAATCTGTCTCCTCACCACGCGCTCTCACCACTGGTGTCCCCCAGGGCTCTGTTCTTGGCCCTCTCCTATTCTCGCTATACACCAAGTCACTTGGCTCTGTCATAACCTCACATGGTCTCTCTTATCATTGCTATGCAGACGACACACAATTAATCTTCTCCTTTCCCCTTCTGATGACCAGGTGGCGAATCGCATCTCTGCATGTCTGGCAGACATATCAGTGTGGATGACGGATCACCACCTCAAGCTGAACCTCGGCAAGACGGAGCTGCTCTTCCTCCCGGGGAAGGACTGCCCGTTCCATGATCTCGCCATCACGGTTGACAACTCCACTGTGTCCTCCTCCCAGAGCGCCAAGAACCTTGGTGTGATCCTGGACAACACCCTGTCGTTTCAACTAACATCAAGGCGGTGGCCCGTTCCTGCAGGTTCATGCTCTACAACATCCGCAGAGTACGACCCTGCCTCACACAGGAAGCGGCGCAGGTCCTAATCCAGGCACTTGTCATCTCCCGTCTGGATTACTGCAACTCGCTGTTGGCTGGGCTCCCTGCCTGTGCCATTAAACCCCTTCAACTCATCCAGAACGCCGCAGCCCGTCTGGTGTTCAACCTTCCCAAGTTCTCTCACGTCACCCCCCTCCTCCGTTCTCTCCACTGGCTTCCAGTTGAAGCTCGCATCCGCTACAAGACCATGGTGCTTGCCTACGGAGCTGTGAGGGGAACGGCACCTCAGTACCTCCAGGCTCTGATCAGGCCCTACACCCAAACAAGGGCACTGCGTTCATCCACCTCTGGCCTGCTCGCCTCCCTACCACTGAGGAAGTACAGCTCCCCGCCCAGCCCAGTCAAAACTGTTCGCTGCCCTGGCCCCCCAATGGTGGAACAAACTCCCTCACGACGCCAGGACAGCGGAGTCAATCACCACCTTCCGGAGACACCTGAAACCCCACCTCTTTAAGGAATACCTAGGATAGGTTAAGTAATCCCTCTCACCCCACCCCCCCTAAGTTTTAGATGCACTATTGTTATGTGACTGTCCCACTGGATGTCATAAGGTGAATGCACCAATTTGTAAGTCGCTCTGGATAAGAGCGTCTGCTAAATGACTTAAATGTAATGTAAATGTCAACAAGGCAGAGTTCATCTCAGCCTATGCCTCCCTCCAGTCCCTCGACTTCTTGGCACTGACGGAAACATGGATCACCACAGACAACACTGCTACTCCTACTGCTCTCTCTTTGTCCGCCCACGTGTTCTCGCACACCCCGAGAGCTTCTGGTCAGCGGGGTGGTGGCACCGGGATCCTCATCTCTCCCAAGTGGTCATTCTCTCTTTCTCCCCTTACCCATCTGTCTATCGCCTCCTTTGAATTCCATGCTGTCACAGTTACCAGCCCTTTCAAGCTTAACATCCTTATCATTTATCGCCCTCCAGGTTCCTCGGGAGTTCATCAATGAGCTTGATGCCTTGATAAGCTCCTTTCCTGAGGACGGCTCACCTCTCACAGTTCTGGGCGACTTTAACCTCCCCACGTCTACCTTTGACTCATTCCTCTCTGCCTCCTTCTTTCCACTCCTCTCCTCTTTTGACCTCACCCTCTCACCTTCCCCCTACTCACAAGGCAGGCAATACGCTCGACCTCATCTTTACTAGATGCTGTTCTTCCACTAACCTCATTGCAACTCCCCTCCAAGTCTCCGACCACTACCTTGTATCCTTTTCCCTCTCGCTCTCATCCAACACCTCCCACACTGCCCCTACTCGGATGGTATCGCGCCGTCCCAACCTTCGCTCTCTCTCCCCGCTACTCTCTCCTCTTCCATCCTATCATCTCTTCCCTCTGCTCAAACCTTCTCCAACCTATCTCCTGATTCTGCCTCCTCAACCCTCCTCTCCTCCCTCTCTGCATCCTTTGACTCTCTATGTCCCCTATCCTCCAGGCCGGCTCGGTCCTCCCCTCCCGCTCCGTGGCTCGATGACTCATTGCGAGCTCACAGAACAGGGCTCCGGGCAGCCGAGCGGAAATGGAGGAAAACTCGCCCCCTGCGGACCTGGCATCCTTTCACTCCCTCCTCTCTACATTTTCCTCCTCTGTCTCTGCTGCTAAAGCCACTTTCTACCACGCTAAATTCCAAGCATCTGCCTCTAACCCTAGGAAGCTCTTTGCCACCTTCTCCTCCCTCCTGAATCCTCCTCCCCTCCCCCCTCCTCCCTCTCTGCAGATGACTTCGTCAACCATTTTGAAAAGAAGGTCGACGACATCCGATCCTCGTTTGCTAAGTCAAACGACACCGCTGGTTCTGCTCACACTGCCCTACCCTGTGCTCTGACCTCTTCTCCCCTCTCTCTCCAGATGAAATCTCTGCGTCTTGTGACGGCCGGCCGCCCAACAACCTGCCCGCTTGACCCTATCCCCCCTCTCTTCTCCAGACCATTTCCGGAGACCTTCTCCCTTACCTCACCTCGCTCATCAACTCATCCCTGACCGCTGGCTACGTCCCTTCCGTCTTCAAGAGAGCGAGAGTTGCACCCCTTCTGAAAAAAACCTACACTCGATCCCTACGATGTCAACAATTACAGACCAGTATCCCTTCTTTCTTTTCTCTCCAAAACTCTTGAACGTGCCGTCCTTGGCCAGCTCTCCCGCTATCTCTCTCTGAATGACCTTCTTGATCCAAATCAGTCAGGTTTCAAGACTAGTCATTCAACTGAGACTGCTCTCCTCTGTATCACGGAGGCGCTCCGCACTGCTAAAGCTAACTCTCTTTCCTCTGCTCTCATCCTTCTAGATCTTATTATTATTATTATTATTATCTATCGGCTGCCTTCGATACTGTGAACCATCAGATCCTCCTCTCCACCCTCTCCGAGTTGGGCATCTCCGGCGCAGCCCACGCTTGGATTGCGTCCTACCTGACAGGTCGCTCCTACCAGGTGGCGTGGCGAGAATCTGTCTCCTCACCACGCGCTCTCACCACTGGTGTCCCCCAGGGCTCTGTTCTAGGCCCTCTCCTATTCTCGCTATACACCAAGTCACTTGGCTCTGTCATTCTATATTTTTAGTTCAGGACTAGGCTTAATCTGTGTCTGGGAAACTGTCCCAGAGTCTTCCATCTCCTGTCATCTCAGTGGACCTCACCTTTCTTCTTCCTGTTGTACTGCTGGGGGGCGGTCCATCCGTACAGTCCGTCGCCAGGCTCCTCCCCTCCCAGCACCGTGTCGTAGTTAGACATGATGTCTCTGTGGTAGATGTCCTCGTCATCGTCCTCCATCGCACCCACACCGAACCCCTGGAGGGGGTCAAAAGGTCAAGGGTCAAGCAGAGGCTAAGTATCCCAGAGCACCTGACAAGTAACAACCAAACAATACAGAGAGCTGACACAACAGTCAGACAGTGTTTCCCCTACTATTAGAGCTGACACAACAGTCAGAAAGTGTTTTCTCTACTATTAGAGCTGACACAACAGTCAGACAGTGTTTTCTCTACTATTAGAGCTGACACAACAGTCAGACAGTGTTTTCTCTACTATTAGAGCTGACACAACAGTCAGACAGTGTTTTCTCTACTATTAGAGCTGACACAACAGTCAGACAGTGTTTTCTCTACTATTAGAGCTGACACAACAGTCAGACAGTGTTTTCTCTACTATTAGAGCTGACACAACAGTCAGACAGTGTTTTCTCTACTATTAGAGCTGACACAACAGTCAGACAGTGTTTCCCCTACTATTAGAGCTGACACAACAGTCAGACAGTGTTTCCCCTACTATAACACACAGGGTACAACAGTCAGACAGTGTTTACCCTACTATTAGAGCTGACACAACAGTCAGACAGTGTTTTCTCTACTATTAGAGCTGACACAACAGTCAGACAGTGTTTTCTCTACTATTAGAGCTGACACAACAGTCAGACAGTGTTTTCTCTACTATTAGAGCTGACACAACAGTCAGACAGTGTTTTCCCTACTATTAGAGCTGACACAACAGTCAGACAGTGTTTTCCCTACTATTAGAGCTGACACAACAGTCAGACAGTGTTTTCCCTCCTATTAGAGCTGACAACAGTCAGACAGTGTTTTCTCTACTATTAGAGCTGACAACAGTCAGACAGTGTTTTCTCTACTATTAGAGCTGACACAACAGTCAGACAGTGTTTTCCCTACTATTAGAGCTGACACAACAGTCAGACAGTGTTTTCTCTACTATTAGAGCTGACACAACAGTCAGACAGTGTTTCCCCTACTATTAGAGCTGACACAACAGTCAGACAGTGTTTTCTCTACTATTAGAGCTGACACAACAGTCAGACAGTGTTTTCTCTACTATTAGAGCTGACTTTAACAGTCAGACAGTGTTTTCCCCTACTATTAGAGCTGACACAACAGTCAGACAGTGTTTTCTCTACTATTAGAGCTGACACAACAGTCAGACAGTGTTTCCCCTACTATAACACACAGGGTACAACAGTCAGACAGTGTTTCCCCTACTATTAGAGCTGACACAACAGTCAGACAGTGTTTTCCCTACCATTAGAGCTGACACAACAGTCAGACAGTGTTTTCCCTACTATTAGAGCTGACACAACAGTCAGACAGTGTTTCCCCTACTATTAGAGCTGACACAACAGTCAGACAGTGTTTTCCCTACTATTAGAGCTGACACAACAGTCAGACAGTGTTTTCTCTACTATTAGAGCTGACACAACAGTCAGACAGTGTTTTCCCTACTATTAGAGCTGACAACAGTCAGACAGTGTTTCCCCTACTATAACACACAGGGTACAACAGTCAGACAGTGTTTTCCCTACTATTAGAGCTGACACAACAGTCAGACAGTGTTTTCTCTACTATTAGAGCTGACACAACAGTCAGACAGTGTTTTCCCTACTATTAGAGCTGACACAACAGTCAGACAGTGTTTTCTCTACCATTAGAGCTGACACAACAGTCAGACAGTGTTTTCTCTACTATTAGAGCTGACACAACAGTCAGACAGTGTTTTCTCTACTATTAGAGCTGACACAACAGTCAGACAGTGTTTTCTCTACTATTAGAGCTGACAACAGTCAGACAGTGTTTTCCCTACTATTAGAGCTGACACAACAGTCAGACAGTGTTTCCCCCTACTATTAGGCTGACACAGCAATTCAGACAGTGTTTCCCCTACTATAACACACAGGGTACAGCAGTCAGACAGTGTTTCTCTGCTATTAGAGCTGACACAACAGTCAGACAGTGTTTTCCACTACTATTAGAGCTGACACAACAGTCGAGACAGTGTTTTTCCCTACTATTAGAGCTGACACAACAGTCAGACAGTGTTTTCCCCACTATTAG
>NW_025751461.1:0-15236 GCF_021184085.1 Oncorhynchus gorbuscha
GGCCACAATCATACCAACACAGGTTGTGTCCTAAATGGCACCCACTCTTTTATAGTGCAGTACTTTTGACCAGGGCTACTTCAATAGAAGACACTTGAAAAACTTGAGTTTCTATGGAGGTATGAATCAGACCAAATGAAATTAAATAGAATGTTTAGATTGCTTATCCGAAATTGATAAGGTCATTCTCTCATTAGTTGATTCATATTATAAGTTGAAATCTCAAAGCTCAAATCCGTTTCCCATGATTTCAACGTTTTCTATTGATATTTTCACATTTCGTTTTAATTGTGGTCTTTATCGCAAAGGGTTTCATTCCAATGCTGTCCACGGATCAGAGCGGGAAACAATAAGCAGCCTATGTACAGACCACCAAAATCTCTGCAAACCCAAAAGCCCATTGAATTTGAATATACTATACATCTGTTATCAGTCGCCTAAAAATGACATTTGTTCTAGTGTAGTAGCCTTTTCCTGCAGTCAATGACCATGGGTGGATCATTATTCATATTTTCGTCATTTCACAAGAAATCTTATTTAAAAATAATGAAACAAAATCTATGTCAACAGTTTTGCTATATTTCATGTAAATAACGTGTAATATTGGGATGCAAACTCAAACTGGTTAAGACTAAGAATGAATCTGTGTCCCTGGTTTAGCCCACCGCAGTAAAATTTAATTATTATGTGTGCGCATTGGAGAGGAGTATAAACATGCTTTCTCATCTTGTAGTTTCTTGATATTGCCCCAAAAATATGTGCAAAAGACAACGGAATTCTTAATATCATAGTTTACACTCATGTTGTAGTTTCTTGAGAATCCAAAAAGATAGGGGCGAAGCCCACCATCAGAGACTTGGAAAGATCCCTTACATACCTGAGCCACCACATGTATCCATACTCGTAAGGGAAAAAGCTGTTGGGATCATCACAGCAATACTTGATATCGTTAAATCCGCAGCAGAACGCCGCGCGCGCATCGCCCTCCGCTTTAGGACAAGAAGAACCATTCACAAACACATTATCTGCGCTGTAGTAGCTCGTGCACTCTGCACTCATGCTGGTAGAAAATACACTCTCCGGGAGAATAGACCGTGAGATAATTTCCTTAGATGTTAACGCAAGGGTTTCCTTCCAATGCCGTCCACATACGTGTCCCTTGCTCTGCTGAAAAGTGTAATGCATTTAGTTCGAGCATGCCAGTGAAATGGGATAAAACTTCGCATTTCGTCCTGCCATATAGAGTTCTAGAGTCCCCCACCCCACACCACACCCACTCATCGATCTCTCTCCATCACTTAAGAAAAAAACGTAAAAGAATACATAAACAATATTTATGAGTGACCTCTATCTAATCCAGATCTTCCTTTGTTGTTACACACGTGTAGGCAACACTTTGGATTATTTAAGTTTCTTAATGGACTGATTGCATTCATTCGAAACGGAATAGAATGTAAGTGACCTATGAAAACGTGACTGATGTTCGATCAACCGGACTAAAGTAATTGAAAAAATCTACCTTGGAAAAAACGCCGCTCTCCATTTAATTTGTAGATAAAATTATTGCATTGAACATTTATAAGAAGCACTAAATGCTCACTACCACAAATACGCAATTTGTGTTGTCTTGTGCAACGTGCCTGTAGCAAAGTAACATAGCCTATATGACCTTACACAAAGAAAAAGTCAAAACCAACTTTCATAATTTGAATATTTTGTTAGTTTGCTATTCAAACAACTAAACTATTACAATAGCCTGTTGTTGAAGTCGAAAAATAATTGTATCTCCCAGTATAGTCAAATAATTCTATTGAGCAGGGTTGAGTCAGTGTATGCTTGTGGAAGACAACATTTTCAAACAAACCAACACTTTCTTTCGAAGATGAGATTGGATAGCTTGCTATGTGTGCGAGTTTCGATTTCCTGACCACATTTGATTTCACAGACTGCATTTTTTTCTAACACACTGAACAACGATTTTGCATTGGTTTGCTAGTTCCTTGTTTAAAAATAAACACAACACTGAATTAATAGTCATAATGTGTTCAAAACTCTAAAAGTCTCCAGTCTCCTTTGTGGAGCTGTCTGTCAGGCTGGACGACCACTGCTGATGTGAAGATACTAGAAGGCCTACAGGTTTGATGTAAAGATCCAATGCCGAGTTAAACCAGCATATTTCTTCCTGGCTGCTGCTCTGTGGCTGATTGTCATTTAGTCATTCATCACACCTCACTGACCAGCTCAGATTAGCACTCTGCTTGATAGATTGATTTGATTTGTCAGTCAAAAAAACTAAAACACATAAGTCAGAGACTTATTTCCATTGGTGTCCCTTGCTTCATGGACTCTTCAAGGCCAACTGAATGGTACTGTAGACCTCAGAGTTACTGTATGGTAAATATACACTGAGTAGACCAAACTTTAGGAACACCATCCTAATATGGAGTTCACCTGGTCAGTTTATGTAATTGCAGGTGTCCTTAATGCTTTGTTTACTGAGTGTATGCCTCTGGTAGCGAGACCTCAGAACGCAATCAGATGAAAATCTCACAGGTCAAAATATTGGCCTCAATCTCTTGAGTAAAGTCTGACGACTAATCTAAAAGTAATATGTTCTGTCAGGGGAGGCCTGGGACCATAAACCGGATCATTGTTGTCCTCAAGGGCCCCATTATTAGCCAGATAATTGTCATTTTGCACAAAACCCACAAGTTAGACAGGCCCACTAGGTTAAAATTGGCCTTTTCCAGATGGCCAGTCCACCCCTGCAGACTGCTGTGGGATACAGCCTCTTTCTCATCAGAATTGCCTTTCTATTCATGTATAGAAAAACCATAAACCATAGATTTATGGTTTTGTATAGCATTTGTTGACCTGCAGACTGAAGAGTCAAGGCCATTTTCAAGCAATCATTATCCATGGCCCTTTATTCATGTATTGGTGATAGTTATTTACTCTGAGTAGTCTGTAACACATCATGAATTTCATGTACACTGTACAGTGCCTTGCGAAAGTATTCGGCCCCCTTGAACTTTGCGACCTTTTGCCACATTTCAGGCTTCAAACATAAATATATAAAACTGTATTTTTTTTTGAAGAATCAACAACAAGTGTGACACAATCATGAAGTGAAACGACATTTATTGGATATTTCAAACTTTTTTAACAATTCAAAAACTGAAAAATTGGGCATGCAAAATTATTCAGCCCCTTTACTTTCAGTGCAGCAAACTCTCTCCAGAAGTTCAGTGAGGATCTCTGAATGATCCAATGTTGACCTAAATGACTAATGATGATAAAAACAATCCACCTGTGTGTAATCAAGTCTCCGTATAAATGCACCTGCACTGTGATAGACTCAGAAGTCCGTTAAAAGCGCAGAGAGCATCATGAAGAACAAGGAACACGCCAGGCAGGTCCGAGATACTGTTGTGAAGAAGTTTAAAGCCAAATTTGGATACAAAAAGATTTCCCAAGCTTTAAACATCCCAAGGAGCACTGTGCAAGCAATAATATTGAAATGGAAGGAGTATCAGGCCACTGCAAATCTACCAAGACCTGGCCGTCCCTCTAAACTTTCAGCTCATACAAGGAGAAGACTGATCAGAGATGCAGCCAAGAGGCCCATGATCACTCTGGATGAACTGCAGAGATCTACAACTGAGGTGGGAGACTCTGTCCATAGGACAACAATCAGTCGTATATTGCACAAATCTGGCCTTTATGGAAGAGTGGCAAGAAGAAAGCCATTTCTTAAAGATATCCATAAAAAGTGTTGTTTAAAGTTTGCCACAAGCCACCTGGGAGACACACCAAACATGTGGAAGAAGGTGCTCTGGTGAGATGAAACCAAAATGCAACTTTTTGGCAACAATGCAAAACGTTATGTTTGGCGTAAAAGCAACACAGCTCATCACCCTGAACACACCATCCCCACTGTCAAACATGGTGGTGGCAGCATCATGGTTTGGGCCTGCTTTTCTTCAGCAGGGACAGGGAAGATGGTTAAAATTGATGGGAAGATGGATGGAGCCAAATACAGGAATCATTCCTGGAAGAAAACCTGATGGAGTCTTAAAAAGACCTGAGACTGGGACGGAGAGTTGTCTTCCAACAAGACAAACCCAAAACATAAAGCAAAATCTACAATGGAATGGTTCAAAAATGAACATATCCAGGTGTTAGAATGGCCAAGTCAAAGTCCAGACCTGAATCCAATCGAGAATCTGTGGAAAGAACTGAAAACTGCTGTTCACAAATACTCTCCATCCAACCTCACTGAGCTCGAGCTGTTTTGCAAGGAGGATGGGAACAAATTTCAGTCTCTCGATGTGCAAAACTGTAGAGACCTTAAGCGACTTACAGCTGTAATCACAGCAACAGGTGGCGCTACAAAGTATTAACTTAAGGGGGCTGAATAATTTTGCACGCCCAATTTTTCAGTTTTTGATTTGTTAAAAAGTTTGAAATATCCAATAAATGCTGTTCCACTTCATGATTGTGTCCCACTTATATTGATTCACAAAAATATTTATATCTTTATGTTTGAGGGCCCTGAAATGTGGCAAAAGGTCGCAAAGTTCAAGGGGGCCGAATACTTTCGCAAGGCACTGTAGTTGTTTGAGACTTTCTTGCATGACTAATCCACTCTATTCGTTTAATTGAGTAAATTAACTCCTGTTTTACAATGTAATTCTTTGATTGAATATACACTTATAATTGAGTAGGTCTATTGGTAGTTGTTACATACACTACACACACAGCATATGCTTTGGTCCCACCTTGACATCCCTGATCTGCTTGCCTCAATAAATTAATTCTAGAACATTAGTCGCCAGGATTACCTATTTGTATCTATTCTCAACAGTGCAAGTTAGACAAATGTTCATTGTAGTCATACCTAGTGCTTTGTGAGGCTCGCTACCTTGACTAGATCCTCTAGAGACACCCAGGGACTGTTAAATTTATTCACAATATTGGAGCTATTGATCAATGTTGTTTATTATTATATTCAACATCATTTCTACATAATGGTTGGATCATTTCCATCCAGCTTCAAGAACAGCCCTTTAGGAATACAAACAGTGTAGCTATTCCCTCCGCAAGGCAATCAAACAAGCAAGCGTCAGTATAGAGACAAAGTAGAGTCGCAATTCAATGGCTCAGACACGAGATGTATGTTGCGGACAACAAAAGGAAACCATCCACGTAGCGGACACCCATGTCTTGCTTCCGGACAAGCCAAACACCTTTACACGCTTTGAGGATAACACTGTCATGTTTTGTCTTATTTTTGTCTTGTCATTTTGCTTTTCCTCTGTTCGTTTTCCCCTGCTGGTCTTTTAGGTTCGTTCTCTCTTCTCTCTCTTCCTCCCTCTCTCTCTTCTCTCTATCGCTCCGTTCCTGCTCCCAGCTGTTCCTATTCCCCTAATCAATCATTTAGTCTTCCCACACCTGTTCCCTATCTTTCCCCCTGATTAGAGTCCCTATTTCTCCCCTTGTTTTCCGTTTCTGCCCTGTCGGATCCTTGTCTATTGTTCACCGTGCTGTGTCTGTGTATCGCCCTGTCGTGTCGTGTTTCCCTCAGATGCTGCGTGGTGAGCAGGTGTCTGAGTCTGCTACGTTCAAGTGCCTTCCCGAGGCAACCTGCAGTTCATGATCGAGTCTCCAGTCTGTTCTCGTCATTACGAGTGGAATTATGCTTTATGATTGTAGATTTACTTTACTGGATTAAAGACTCTGTTTTCGCCAAGTTGCTTTTGGGTCCTCATTCACCTGCATAACAGAAGGATCCGACCAAGAATGGACCCAGCGACTATGGATTCTCTCTACTCTACTCTCGAGTTCCAGGGAGCGATGCTCGGCAGACACGAGCAGGAATTGTCTGCTGCTCGGCATGCCGTTGAGACCCTGGCCGCTCAGGTCTCCGACCTCTCAGGACAGTATCAGAGTCTTCGTCTCGTGTCACCAGCTACTTCCGGTTCTTCCGAGCCTCCGGAACCTAGGGTTAATAACCCACCATGTTATTCTGGGCAGCCCACTGAGTGCCGCTCCTTTCTCACCCAGTGTGATATAGTGTTCTCTCTCCAACCCAACACATACTCAAGAGAGAGAGCTCGGATTGCCTACGTCATATCACTCCTTACTGGTCGGGCTCGGCAGTGGGGCACAGCTATCTGGGAGGCAAGCGCTGAGTGTACTAACAATTATCTGAACTTTAAAGAGGAGATGATAAGGGTTTTTGATCGCTCAGTTTTTGGGAAAGAAGCTTCCTGGTCCCTGTCTTCCCTATGTCAAGGTAATCGATCCATAACGGATTACTCTATAGAGTTTCGCACTCTTGCTGCCTCCAGTAACTGGAACGAGCAGGCGTTGCTCGCTCGTTTTCTGGAGGGACTCCACGCTAAGGTTAAGGATGAGATTCTCTCTCGGGAGGTTCCATCCAGCGTGGATTCTTTGATTGAACTGCCATTCGCATTGAACGACGGGTAGATTCTTCGCTCACCGAGCTCATAGAAGAGAGCTCACGCACTGTGTCTCCTCTCTCCGACACTACCGTCTTTCCCCACTGACTCAGGTGTTGAGCCCATGCAGCTGGGGGTATTCGCATCTCGACTCAAGGAGAGGGAACGGAGAATCACCAACCGCCTCAGTCTCTATTGCGGTTCCGCTGGTCATTTTGTCATTTCATGTCCAGTTAGCCAGAGCTCATCAGTAAGCGGAGGGCGACTTCATTAAAGCGCTACCAGACGGTCCTCTCCGTCAAGTACCTGTACTACCTTACCGGTCCATCTACGCTGGACCGGATCGGCAGCTTCCTGCAGTGCATTAATAGACTCTGGGGCGGAGGGCTGTTTTATGGACGAAGCCTGGGCTCGAACATGACATTCCTCTCAGACAGTTAGGGGAGCCTTACGGTCATGTTTGCCTTGGATGGTAGTCCTCTCCCCAGTATATTATATGAAACACTACCTTTAACCCTCACTGTATCTGGTAACCATATTGAGACCATTTCTTTTTTTTGATTCTTTGTTCACTCCTTTACACCTGTTGTTTTGGGTCATCCTGGCTAGTGTGTCATAATCCTTTGATTGTCTAGTAATTTTATCCTTTCCTGGAACGTTTCTTGTCATGTGAAGTGTTTAATGTCTGCTATTTCTCCTGTTTGTTCTTGTCCTCTTCTCAGGAGGAACCTGGTGATTTGACAGGAGTGCCGGAGGAGTATCAAGGAATTCATGCACGGTTCTCAAGGTCGGTTCAGAACCAACTCCCTTCCTCCTCACCGGTCGTATGATTGTTGTCCTGTTCTCTTCAAGAAGCGTTTTGCATCCGCTTCTATCCTTGTTGCACCTGACGTCACTAAACAGTTTATTGTTGAGGTTGACGCGTCGGGGCGGGGCGCGGAGCCATTCTGTCCCAGCGCTCCGATACTGGCGATGGGGTCCACCCTTGTGCGTATTTTTCTCATCGCCTGTCACCGTCGGAACGTAACTATGATGTGGCTAACAGCGAACTGCTCGCCATCCGTTTAGCCTAGGCAAATGGCGACAGTGGTTGGAGGGCGACCGTTCAGCTTTTGTCGTTTGGACTGACCAAAAGAACCTTGAGTACATCCGTTATGCCAAACGACTGAATGCGCGTCATGCTCGTTGGGGCGTTGTTTCGCTCGTTTGATTCGTTATTTCTTTTTGCCGGGTACTAAGAACACCAGCCTCATGCTTTATCCCGTCTCTTTAGTTCTTCTGTGGCTTCTACCGATCCCGAGGGATCCTTCCTGTTAGGCGTGTTGTCGGTTGACTGTCTGGGGAATTGAGAGACAGGTTAAGCAAGCACTCACGCACACCTGCGTCGCCGCGCTTGCCCTAGTAACCTTCTTTTCGTTCCTGTTTCTACTCGTCTGGCTGTTCTTCAGTGGGCTCCTCTGCCAAGTTAGCTGGCCATCCCGGCGTTCGGGGTACGCTTGCTTCTATTCGCCAGCGGTTTTGGTGGCCTACTCAGGAAGCGTGACACGCGCCGTTTCGGGCTGCGTGTTCAGACTGCGCGCAGAAGAAGTCTGGTAATTTTTTTCTGCTTCTGCTCCTGGTCTTGCTGGGTCTCAGTCTGTTCCTGCCATCGCATCTCTCCTGTTCTTGTTCCTGCCCTTGCTGTGTCTCAGTCTGTCCCTAGTTGTTACTCTCCTGGCCTGTTTGGTCCTGTTTGCTCTAAAGCTTTCAGTTCTCTACCCGTGTCTCATTTTTTTTTAGAGTAGTACCTAGTTTCCCTTTTTATCGTTTTTCGTTACGGTCCTGAGGAGAGGAGTTGGGTTCTTTCTCGGGGCGTGCTGGACCGTTTGTGATCTATGATTTCCTCCGTTGCCGCCAGTGTTCCTCCTCGAGAGCGCCAGGAGGCGCCGGTGAGTGGGGGTACTGTCATGTTTTGTCTTATTTTGTCTTGTCATTTTGCTTTTCCCTCTGTTCGTTTTCCCCCTGCTGGTCTTTTAGGTTCGTTCCCCTCTTTCTCTCTTCCTCCCTCTCTCTTCTCTCTATCGCTCCGTTCCTGCTCCCAGCTGTTCCTATTCCCCTAATCAATCATTTAGTCTTCCCACACCTGTTCCCCTATATTTCCCCCTGATTAGAGTCCCTATTTCTCCCTTCTTTTCCGTTTCTGCCCTGTCGGATCCTTGTCTATTGTTCACCGTGCTGTGTCTGTGTATCGCCCTGTCGTGTCGTGTTTCCCTCAGATGCTGCGTGCAGTGAGCAGGTGTCTGAGTCTTCTACGTTCAAGTGCCTTCCCGAGGCAACCTGCAGTTCAAGATCGAGTCTCCAGTCTGTTCGTCATTACGAGTGGAATTGTGCTTTATGATTGTATTTTACTTTACTGGATTAAAGACTCTGTTTTCGCCAAGTCGCTTTTGGGTCCTCATTCACCTGCATAACAGAACTCTATCAGAAGTAGTTGGTAAACCCAGGCCGAGGCAATCATTTGAGGCCAAGGCTGTCAGTGGTCGATGTGAGCAAACATTTGATTGCATGTTAAAGCCTTGGCCAGGGCTTCTGGTCCAGATACGGGCACAGTAATGTCTCTTATCGCCGCGTCCTTGATGTTGTTTGAGCCAGCGCTAGCTGGGTGCACCATGACCAGCTCTCCCTTTCCCATTGCATAGCTGAGAAGGTATGGTAGGATTCGAAATGGTCAGTAATCTGTTTGTTAACTTGGCTTTTGAAGACCTTAGAAAGACAGGGTAGGATAGGAAAATATAGGTCTCTGGCTTCTGGGTCTCATGAGTGTCACCCCCTTTGAAGAAGGGGACTTGTCAAGCAGCTTTCCAATCTTTGGGAATCTCAGTCATCGAAGAGAGGTTGAACAGGCTTTAATTTGGTTGCCCCAATTTCCACAGATCATTTTAGAAAGACACTGCACACTGCCCTATCCCATTTCTGGACAAGAAGTTTTACACTCTTTCAGAACAGCTCATCTGGATTAAGGTCGAGGCCCTGGGTCTGAACCCTGCCCTGTGCAAGGCTGGGTCCCTGGACTTCCTGAGCTGTTGGCCAGGCCGCCCCCAGGTGGAGAATGTATTGAAATGTTCAATTATCATGGATTTATCAGTGGTGACCCTGTTACACTGGGCTCAGTGCAGTGGGCTGGGGCTCAGGGTGCTCTTGTTCTCCATGGACTTTACAGTGTCCCAAAACCTTTTGGGCGTTAGAGCTACCGGATGCAAATTTCTGTTTGCAGATGCTAGCCTTTGCTAGGCCTGATTACCAACAATGGACGAGACTTCCTGAACAGTTGCAGGTGAGGGTTCTGTGAGTGTGGTGCCCAGGAAAATAACCTTTTTTGCATCCTCAATGGCAGTCAGTTCTGGAGTGAACCAAGCTCGCATCTGTTCTTGACAGAATGCCAACTCAAGTTTTTTCAGGGGCATGCTTATTTACAGATGGTGGCGAAATTACTTTTAGTGTGCACCAGGCAGCCCGACTGACAGGAGTTGCTAGTGCAATATCCCTTCCAGAATACCCTCCCAGGTCCAGGACAACGCCTGGGCCAATGCAGATAATGCCCCATGGTCCCAGCCGCATGCAGGTGATAGAGGACCCAAAAGCGACTTAACAGAAACAGAGTTTATTCAAGTCCAAACAGGGAATAACAGAAATCCTCTAGTCTGTAGGGGAATAACAAGAGAAGCGGCCACAGACTGCAGGTAAGCTTGCCCGGGTAGGCGCAGGCCGTAGTTGACAGAGACACCTGCTCACACGCAGCATCTGATGAAGGCAAAAAACACGACAGGACAGGGCGAAACACAATCACAGCATGGTGAATACTAAACAAGGAACCGACGGGACAGGACGGAACACAAAGGAATAAATAGGGACTCTAATCAGGGAAAGGATCGGGAACAGGTGTGGGAAGACTAAATGATGATTAGGGAATAGGAACAGCTGGGAGCAGGAACGAACGATAGAGAGAAGAGAGAGCGAGAGAGTGAGAGAGGGAGGGGGAGAGAGAGGGATAGAAAGAGGAAAGAACCTAATAAGACCAGCAGAGGGAAACGAATAGAATGGGGAGCACAGGGACAAGACATGATAATAAATGACAAACATGACAGTACCCCCACTCACCGAGCGCCTCCTGGCGCACTCGAGAGGAATCCTGGCGGCAACGGAGGAAATCATCGATGAGTGAACGGTCCAGCACGTCCCGAGACGGAACCCAACTCCTCTCCTCAGGACCGTAACCCTCCCAATCCACTAAGTATTGGTGACCCCGTCCCCGAGAACGCATGTCCATGATCTTATGTACCTTGTAAATAGGTGCGCTCTCGACAAGGACGGGGGGGGGAGGGAAGACGAACGGGGGTGCGAAGAAAGGGCTTAACACAGGAGACATGGAAGACAGGATGGACGCGACGAAGATGTCGCGGAAGAAGCAGTCGCACAGCGACAGGATTGACGACCTGGGAGACACGGAACGGACCAATGAACCGCGGAGTCAACTTACGAGAAGCTGTCGTAGAGGAAGGTTGCGAGTGGAAAGCCACACTCTCTGGCCGCAACAATACCTTGGACTCTTAATCCTGCGTTTATTGGCGGCTCTCACCGTCTGTGCCCTGTAACGGCAAAGTGCAGACCTCACCCTCCTCCAGGTGCGCTCACAACGTTGGACAAACGCTTGAGGCGGGAGGAACGCTGGACTCGGCAAGCTGGGATGAGAACAGAGGAGGCTGGTAACCCAGACTACTCTGAAACGAGAGATAACCCGGTAGCAGACGAAGGAAGCGAATTGTGAGCGTATTCTGCCCAGGGGAGCTGTTCTGCCCAAGACGCAGGGTTTCTGAAAGAAAGGCTGCGTAGTATGCGACCAATCGTCTGATTGGCCCTCTCTGCTTGACCGTTAGACTGGGGATGAAACCCGGAAGAGAGACTGACGGACGCACCAATCAAACGACAGAACTCCCTCCAAAACTGTGACGTGAATTGCGGGCCTCTGTCTGAAACGGCGTCTAACGGGAGGCCATGAATTCTGAATACATTCTCAATAATGATTTGTGCCGTCTCCTTAGCGGAAGGAAGTTTAGCGAGGGGAATGAAATGTGCCGCCTTAGAGAACCTATCGACAACCGTAAGAATCACAGTCTTCCCCGCAGACAAAGGCAGACCGGTAATGAAGTCTAAGGCGATGTGAGACCATGGTCGAGAAGGAATGGGAGCGGTCTGAGACGACCGGCAGGAGGAGAGTTACCCGACTTAGTCTGCGCGCAGTCCGAACAAGCAGCCACGAAGCGGCGCGTGTCACGCTCCTGAGTCGGCCACCAAAAGCGCTGGCGAATAGACGCAAGAGTGCCTCGAACACCGGGATGACCAGCTAACTTGGCAGAGTGAGCCCACTGAAGAACAGCCAGACGAGTGGAAACAGGAACGAAAAGGAGGTTACTAGGACAAGCGCGCGACGCAGTGTGCGTGAGTGCTTGCTTAACCTGTCTTTCAATTCCCCAGACTGTTAACCCGACAACACGCCCATAAGGAAGAATCCCTCGGGATCAGTAGAAGCCACAGAAGAACTAAACAGACGGGATAAGGCATCAGGCTTGGTGTTCTTGCTACCCGGACGGTAAGAAATCACAAACTCGAAACGAGCGAAAAACAACGCCCAACGAGCTTGACGGGCATTAAGTCGTTTGGCAGAACGGATGTACTCAAGGTTCTTATGGTCTGTCCAAACGACAAAAGAACGGTCGCCCCCTCCAACCACTGTCGCCATTCGCCTAGGGCTAAGCGGATGGCGAGCAGTTCACGGTTACCCACATCATAGTTGCGCTCAGATGGCGACAGGCGATGAGAAAAATAAGCGCAAGGATGAACCTTATCGTCAGACTGGAAGCGCTGGGATAGAATGGCTCCCACGCCTACCTCTGAAGCGTCAACCTCGACAATGAATTGTCTAGTGACGTCAGGAGTAACGAGGATAGGAGCGGACGTAAACGTTCTTTAAGAAGATCAAAAGCTCCCTGGGCGGAACCGGACCACTTAAAACACGTCTTGACAGAAGTAAGAGCTGTGAGAGGGGCAGCAACTTGACCGAAATTACGAATGAAACGCCGATAGAAATTAGCGAAACCTAAAAAGCGCTGCAACTCGACACGTGACCTTGGAGCGGGCCAATCACTGACAGCTTGGACCTTAGCGGAATCCATCTGAATGCCTTCAGCGGAAATAACGGAACCGAGAAAAGTAACGGAGGAGACATGAAAAGAGCACTTCTCAGCCTTTACGTAGAGACAATTCTCTAAAGGCGCTGTAGAACACGTCGAACGTGCTGAACATGAATCTCGAGTGACGGAGAAAAAATCAGGATATCGTCAAGATAGACAAAAACAAAGATGTTCAGCATGTCTCTCAGAACATCATTAACTAATGCCTGAAAAACAGCTGGCGCATTGGCGAGACCCGAACGGCAGAACCCGGTACTCAAAATGCCCTAACGGGTGTTAAACGCCGTTTTCCACTCGTCCCCCTCTCTGATGCGCACGAGATGGTAAGCGTTACGAAGGTCCAACTTAGTAAAGCACCTGGCTCCCTGCAGAATCTCGAAGGCTGATGACATAAGGGGAAGCGGATAACGATTCTTAACCGTTATGTCATTCAGCCCTCGATAATCCACGCAGGGCGCAGAGTACCGTCCTTCTTCTTAACAAAAAAGAACCCCGCCCCGGCCGGAGAAGAAGAAGGCACTATGGTACCGGCGTCAAGAGACACAGACAAATAATCCTCGAGAGCCTTACGTTCGGGAGCCGACAGAGAGTATAGTCTACCTCGAGGAGGAGTGGTCCCCGGAAGGAGATCAATACTACAATCATACGACCGGTGAGGAGGAAGGGAGTTGGCTCGGGACCGACTGAAGACCGTGCGCAGATCATGATATTCCTCCGGCACTCCTGTCAAATCGCCAGGTTCCTCCTGAGAAGTAGGGACAGAAGAAACGGGAGGGATGGCAGACATTAAACACTTCACATGACAAGAAACGTTCCAGGATAGGATAGAATTACTAGACCAATTAATAGAAGGATTATGACATACTAGCCAGGGATGACCCAAAACAACAGGTGTAAACGGTGAACGGAAAATCAAAAAGAAATAGTCTCACTGTGGTTACCAGATACTGTGAGAGTTAAAGGTAGTGTCTCAAATTTGATACTGGGAAGATGACTACCATCTAAGGCAAACATGGGCGTAGGCTTGTCTAACGGTCTGAAAGGAATGTTATGTTTCCGAACCCATGCTTCGTCCATGAAACAACCCTCAGCCCCAGAGTCAATCAAGGCACTGCATGTAGCACCCGAACCGGTCCAGCGTAGATGGACCGACATAGTAGTACAAGATCTAGATGAAGAGACCTGAGTAGTAGCGCTCACCAGTAGCCCTCCGCTTACTGATGGGCTCTGGCCTCTTACTGGACATGAATTAACAAAATGTCCAGCAACTCCGCAATAGAGGCACAGGCGGTTGGTGATCCTCCGTTCCCTCTCCTTAGTCGAGATGCGAATCCCTCCCAGCTGCATGGGCTCAGTCTCAAAGCCAGAGGAGGAGATGGTTGCGATGCGGAGCAGGGAAACACCGTTGATGCGAGCTCTCTTCCACGAGCCCGGTGACGAAGATCTACCCGTCGTTCTATGCGGATGGCGAGAGCAATCAAAGAGTCCACATCTGATGGAACCTCCCGGGAGAGAATCTCATCCTTAACCACTGCGTGGAGTCCCTCCAGAAAACGGCGAGCAGCGCCGGCTCGTTCCACTCACTAGAGGCAGCAAGAGTGCGAAACTCAATAGAATAATCCGTTATGGACCGTTCACCTTGGCATAAGGAAGCCAGGGCCCTAGAAGCCTCCCTACCAAAAACTGAACGGTCAAAAACCCGAATCATCTCCTCTTTAAAGTTCTGGAACTTGTTAGAGCAATCAGCCCTTGCCTCCCAGATAGCTGTGCCCCATTCTCGAGCCCGGCCAGTAAGGAGTGAAATGACGTAAGCAACCCGAGCTCTCTCTCTAGAGTATGTGTTGGGTTGGAGAGAGAACACAATCTCACACTGCGTGAGAAAGGAGCGGCACTCAGTGGGCTGCCCGGAGTAGCAAGGTGGGTTATTAACCCTAGGTTCTGGAGGCTCGGCAGGCCAGGAAGTAACAGGTGGCACGAGACGTAGACTCTGGAACTGTCCAGAGAGGTCGGAAACCTGAGCGGCCAGGTTCTCACGGCATGGCGAGCAGCAGACAATTCCTGCTCGTGTCTGCCGAGCATGGCTCCTTGGATCTCGACGGCAGTGTAACGAGCGTCTGAAGTCGCTGGGTCCATTCCTTGGTCGGTTCCTTCTGTCATGCAGGTGATAGAGGACCCAAAAGCGACTTAACAGAAACAGAGTTTATTCAAGTCCAAACAGGGAATAACAGAAATCCTCTAGTCTGTAGGGGAATAACAAGAGAAGCGGCCACAGACTGCAGGTCGCTTCGGGTAGGCGCAGGCCGTAGTTGACAGAGACACCTGCTCACACGCAGCATCTGATGAAGGCAAAAAACACGACAGGACAGGGCGAAACACAATCACAGCACGGTGAATACTAAACAAGGAACCGACGGGACAGGAACGGAACACAAAGGAATAAATAGGGACTCTAATCAGGGGAAAGGATCGGGAACAGGTGTGGGAAGACTAAATGATGATTAGGGGAATAGGAACAGCTGGGAGCAGGAACGGAGCGATAGAGAGA
>NW_025751462.1:0-2500 GCF_021184085.1 Oncorhynchus gorbuscha
ACAACAAGAAGAGAGGTCAGCTCGTGAAACAATAAGAAAATAACAAGCAAGAAACAAGATGAGGTCAGTGAAACAATAAGAAAATAGGTCACCTCATAGCAGAGAAACAAGATGAGAGGTCAGCTCGTAGCAGGGAAAGAAAATAACTAGGCAAAGAGTACCAAACGTCACAGTAACTCCCAGTTAGATAAAAGGTTCATCACTTGCGTGCTGAAATCATAAAAAGCTGAGTGGGAAGGCGTTGTTTACAGTTGTCTGCTTGTCGGCCAGGTCACAGTGAACTGACGAAGCAGTGTAGGGTCAGATTAGTGAGACATATATCTGAAGAATGAAAAGTAGAGCAGAGCCAGAGGACTGTGGGCACACTCTGACTCAGTCCCTGTCTGTGAAAGAGAAGAAGAGACAGGAGGATTGTGATAGCACTCTGACTCAGTCCCTGTCTGTGAGAACACTCTGACTCAGTCCCTGTCTGTGAGAACACTCTGACTCAGTCCCTGTCTGTGAGAACACTCTGACTCAGTCCCTGTCTGTGAGAACACTCTGACTCAGTCCCAGTCTGTGAGAACACTCTGACTCAGTCCCAGTCTGTGAGAACACTCTGACTCAGTCCCAGTCTGTGAGAACACTCTGACTCAGTCCCAGTCTGTGAGAACACTCTGACTCAGTCCCAGTCTGTGAGAACACTCTGACTCAGTCCCAGTCTGTGAGAACACTCTGACTCAGTCCCAGTCTGTGAGAACACTCTGACTCAGTCCCAGTCTGTGAGAACACTCTGACACAGTCCCAGTCTGTGAGAACACTGATTCAGTCCCAGTCTGTGAAAGAGAAGAAGAGACAGGAGGACTGTGATAGCACTCTGACTCAGTCCCAGTCTCTGATAACACTGACTCAGTCCCAGTCTGTGAGAACACTCTGACTCAGTCCCAGTCTGTGAGAACACTCTGACTCAGTCCCAGTCTGTGAGAACACTCTGACTCAGTCCCAGTCTGTGAGAACACTGATTCAGTCCCAGTCTGTGAAAGAGAAGAAGAGACAGGAGGACTGTAATAGCACTCTGACTCAGTCCCAGTCTCTGATAACACTGACTCAGTCCCAGTCTGTGAGAACACTCTGACTCAGTCCCAGTCTCTGATAACACTGACTCAGTCCCAGTCTGTGAGAACACTCTGACTCAGTCCCAGTCTGTGAGAACACTCTGACTCAGTCCCAGTCTCTGATAACACTGACTCAGTCCCAGTCTGTGAGAACACTCTGACTCAGTCCCAGTCTGTGAGAACACTCTGACTCAGTCCCAGTCTGTGAGAACACTCTGACTCAGTCCCAGTCTGTGAGAACACTGATTCAGTCCCAGTCTGTGAACGAGAAGAAGAGACAGGAGGACTGTGATAGCACTCTGACTCAGTCCCAGTCTCTGATAACACTGACTCAGTCCCAGTCTCTGATAACACTGACTCAGTCCCAGTCTGTGAGAACACTCTCAGTCCCAGTAGGTCACATGTCAGTACAGACACACCAGTAGGTCACATGTCAGTACAGACAACCAGTAGGTCACATGTCAGTACAGACACACCAGTAGGTCACATGTCAGTACAGACAACCAGTAGGACTGTGACAAGACCCCTGGTGGCATGTCTGCTGGGGGGACTGTGACAAGACCCCTGGTGGCATGTCTGCTGGGGGGACTGTGACAAGACCCCTGGTGGCATGTCTGCTGGGGGGACTGTGAAAAGACCCCTGGTGGCATGTCTGCTGGGGGGACTGTGACAAGACCCCTGGTGGCATGTCTGCTGGGGGGACTGTGACAAGACCCCTGGTGGCATGTCTGCTGGGGGGACTGTGAAAAGACCCCTGGTGGCATGTCTGCTGGGGGACTGTGACAAGACCCCTGGTGGCATGTCTGCTGGGGGGACTGTGACAAGACCCCTGGTGGCATGTCTGCTGGGGCCTCGTGTGTGTGTGTGTCAGAGCTGTGTGTAAGTTGACGATGCAAACAATTTGGGATTTTCCAACACATTAATGTTTCTTATAAAAAACAAGAAGTGATGCAGTCGGTCTCTCCTCAACTCTTAACCAAGAGAGAGAGTGGTATCGTATTAATATCAGCCCTCTGATTACAATGAAGAGCAAGACATGCCGCTCTGTTCTGCAGCTTAACTAGGTGTTTCCTTACAGCACTGGACCACACGACTGGACAGTAATCAAGATAAGGTTTCCTGGAGTGTTGACCCAGTAACTGAAAAGGTTGCCGGGTTCAAATCCCCAAGTCGACAAAGGCTATTTCGATGTGCCCTTGAGCATGGCTCTCTCTGAAAGTGGAATAGAACCATGAGGACTTACCCAGCCTCCCTGTCTCTTTTCCTGTCTCTCTCTCCTTTTCTCTCACTCTCTCTCCTTTTCTCTCACTCTAATTTTCTCTCTCTCTGTTCCTCTCTTACTCAGCCTCTCTCTCTCTCTCTCTCTCTCTCTCTCTCTCTCTCTCTCTCTCTCTCTCTCTCCTCTC
>NW_025751462.1:5000-15231 GCF_021184085.1 Oncorhynchus gorbuscha
TCCTGCTATCTCTGTTGGTCCCCATCTCTGTGTATCTCTGTTGGTCCTGCTATCTCTGTTGGTCCTGCTATCTCTGTTGGTCCCTATCTCTGTGTATCTCTGTTGGTCCTGCTATCTCTGTTGGTCCTGCTATCTCTGTTGGTCCTGCTATCTCTGTTGGTCCTGCTATCTCTGTTGGTCCTGTTGGTCCTGCTATCTCTGTGTATCTATGTTGGTCCTGCTATCTCTGTTGGTCCCTATCTCTGTGTATCTCTGTTGGTCCTGCTATCTCTGTTGGTCCTGCTATCTCTGTTGGTCCTGCTCTCTCTGTTGGTCCTGCTATCTCGGTTGGTCCTGCTATCTCTGTTGGTCCTGCTATCTCTGTTGGTCCTGATATCTCTGTGTATCTCTGTTGGTCCTGCTATCTCTTTTGGTCCTGCTATCTCTGTGTATCTCTGTTGGTCCTGCTATCTCTGTTGGTCCCTATCTCGGTGTATCTCTGTTGGTCCTGCTATCTCTGTTGGTCCTGCTCTCTCTGTTGGTCCTGCTATCTCTGTTGGTCCTGCTATCTCTGTTGGTCCTGCTATCTCTGTTGGTCCTGCTATCTCTGTGTATCTCTGTTGGTCCTGCTATCTCTGTGTATCTCTGTTGGTCCTGCTATCTCTGTTGGTCCTGCTATCTCTGTTGGTCCTGCTATCTCTGTTGGTCCTGCTATCTCTGTTGGTCCTGCTATCTCTGTGTATCTCTGTTGGTCCTGCTATCTCTGTTGGTCCTGCTATCTCTGTTGGCCCTGCTATCTCTGTGTATCTCTGTTGGTCCTGCTATCTCTGTGTATCTCTGTTGGTCCTGCTATCTCTGTTGGTCCTGCTATCTCTGTTGGTCCTGCTATTTCTGTTGGTCCTGTTATCTCTGTGTATCTCTGTTGGTCCTGCTATCTCTGTGTATCTCTGTTGGTCCTGCTATCTCTGTTGGTCCTGCTATCTCTGTTGGTCCTGCTATCTCTGTGTATCTCCATTGGTCCTGCTATCTCTGTGTATCTCCATTGGTCCTGATATCTCTGTTGGTCCTGCTATCTCTGTGTATCTTGGTTGGTCCTGCTATCTCTGTGTATCTCTGTTGGTCCTGCTATCTCTGTGTATCTCTGTTGGTCATGCTCTCTCTGTCTATCTCTGTCCTTCCTGCTATCTCTGTGTATCTCCATTGGTCCTGATATCTCTGTTGGTCCTGCTATCTCTGTGTATCTCCATTGGTCCTGCTCTCTCTGTCTATCTCTGTCCTTCCTGCTATCTCTGTGTATCTCCATTGGTCCTGCTATCTCTGTGTATCTCCATTGGTCCTGATATCTCTGTTGGTCCTGCTATCTCTGTGTATCTCCATTGGTCCTGCTCTCTCTGTCTATCTCTGTCCTTCTTGCTATCTCTGTGTATCAGTGATTGTGAGTGACAGTAGAGGGACTGTAGGAGTGGAGGCCATTAGACTACACTGTGATGGTAATGCATGTTGGTCCTGCTATCTCTGTACTGTGTGGCTCTGTGTATCAGTGATTGTGAGTGGCGGTAGAGGGACTGTAGGAGTGGAGGCCATTAGACCACACTGTGATGGTAATGCATGTCACATTGATGAGAGGAGGAGAGGGGAAGTTAGGAGCTAACGGGTCAGCTCGTCATTCTCTCCTCTCTCTCATTTCTCTCTCTCTCTCTCTCTCTCTCTCTCTCTCTCTCTCTCTCTCTCTCTCTCTCTCTCTCTCTCTCTCTCTCTCTCTCTCTCTCTCTCTCTCCATCAGTATCACTTTCTTTGTCTCTCTTTCCCTCCCTTTTTCTCTCTTTTTCTCCATTTTTCTCTCTCCTTATCCTGTCGCGATGTTGTTCTAGCGGTCCATCAACAGGGTCATGCCTAAGGGTTTCCAAAATACCCCTGTCTCTCTCTATTTCTCTACCACTCCCCTCTCTCTCCCCCCTCTCTCTATTTATCCACTACTCCCCCTCTCTCTCCCCCTCTCTCTCTATTTCTCTACCACTCCCCTCTCTCTCCCCCTCTCTCTCTATTTATCCACTACTCCCCCTCTCTCTCCCCCCTCTCTCTCTATTTCTCCACTACTCCCCCTCTCTCTCCCCCTCTCTCTCTATTTCACCACTACTCCCCCTCTCCCCCCCCTCTCCCCCTCCCTCTCTCTCTATTTCTCTACCACTCCCCCTCTCTCTCCCCCTCTCTCTCTATTTCTCCACTACTCCCCCTCTCCCCCCTCTCTCTCAATTCAATTCAAGGGCTTTAAATCTCTATCTCTCCAGTTCTCTCCTTGTTTTGTTCTCTTGTCCTCTCACAGATACCATTCATATCTTATTTTACTCACACTGCTCTCTTAACTGTGTCTGGAGTGGAGGGCTTTGGCTACTGGATGTGACCATTTGTTCTGATCTACTTTATACTGAATGTCATTGACCACTACCTCTATATGAAGACATTAAAACTACCTCTATATGAAGACATTAAAACTACCTCTATATGAAGACATTAAAACTACCTCTATATGAAGACATTAAAACTACCTCTATATGAAGACATTAAAACTACCTCTATATGAAGACATTAAAACTACCTCTATATGAAGACATTAAAACTACCTCTATATGAAGACATTAAAACTACCTCTATATGAAGACAACATTAAAACTACCTCTATATGAAGACATTAAAACTACCTCTATATGAAGACATTAAAACTACCTCTATATGAAGACATTAAAACTACCTCTATATGAAGACATTAAAACTACCTCTATATGAAGACATTAAAACTACCTCTATTAAAACATTAAAACCTCTATATGAAGACATTAAAACTACCTCTATATGAAGACATTAAAACTACCTCTATATGAAGACATTAAAACTACCTCTATATGAAGACATTAAAACTACCTCTATATGAAGACATTAAAACTACCTCTATATGAAGACATTAAAACTACCTCTATATGAAGACATTAAAACTACCTCTATATGAAGACATTAAAACTACCTCTATATGAAGACAACATTAAAACTACCTCTATATGAAGACATTAAAACTACCTCTATATGAAGACAACATTAAAACTACCTCTATATGAAGACATTAAAACTACCTCTATATGAAGACAACATTAAAACTACCTCTATATGAAGACATTAAAACTACCTCTATATGAAGACATTAAAACTACCTCTATGTGAAGACATTAAAACTACCTCTATATGAAGACAACATTAAAACTACCTCTATATGAAGACATTAAAACTACCTCTATATGAAGACATTAAAACTACCTCTATATGAAGACATTAAAACTACCTCTATATGAAGACATTAAAACTACCTGTTATGCTGGTGAATGAGGACCCAAAAGCGACTTAACGAAAACAGAGTCTTTATTCCAGTATATGACAAAAGTAATAATCCTGGAAATAACAAGGAGAAAACAAAACATTAAAACTGAAATCCTCTATATGAAGAGAGGACTGACTGGAGACTATATGAAGACCATAAAACTGCAGGTTGCTATCGGGAAGACGACCGTAGCAGACATTAAAACACCTGCTACACGCAGCATCTATAGGAGACAAAACACGACATTAAAGGACACAGAACAGCGAACATCATACAAGGATCCGACAAGGACAGAAGCGGAAAACAATGAAGGGAGAAATAGGGGCTCTAATCAGGCAAAATAGGGGACAGGTTAAAACTAGTAAATATGAAGACATGAAAAGCTGGGACCTCTAGAGAGAAGAGAGAGAGGGAGGGGAGAGAGAGGGATGAAGACATTAAACCACTACGAACAGAAGGGAAAGCTACAAGGAAGACAATATTGACAAAACTACACTCTCTATATGAAGACAACATTAAAACTACCTCTATGTGAAGACATTAAAACTATTAAAACTAAAACCTCTATATGAAGACATTAAAACTACCTCTATATGAAGACATTAAAACTACCTCTGAAGACATTAAAATGAAGACATTAAAACTACCTCTATATGAAGACATTAAAACTACCTCTATATGAAGACATTAAAACTACCTCTATGTGAAGACATTAAAACTACCTCTATATGAAGACAACATTAAAACTACCTCTATATGAAGACATTAAAACTACCTCTATATGAAGACAACATTAAAACTACCACTATATGAAGACATTAAAACTACCTCTATATGAAGACATTAAAACTACCTCTATATGAAGACATTAAAACTACCTCTATGTGAAGACATTAAAACTACCTCTATATGAAGACATTAAAACTACCTCTATATGAAGACATTAAAACTACCTCTATATGAAGACATTAAAACTACCTCTATATGAAGACATTAAAACTACCTCTATATGAAGACATTAAAACTACCTCTATATGAAGACATTAAAACTACCTCTATATGAAGACATTAAAACTACCTCTATATGAAGACATTAAAACTACCTCTATATGAAGACATTAAAACTACCTCTATATGAAGACATTAAAACTACCTCTATATGAAGACATTAAAACTACCTCTATATGAAGACATTAAAACTACCTCTATATGAAGACAACATTAAAACTACCTCTATATGAAGACATTAAAACTACCTCTATATGAAGACATTAAAACTACCTCTATATGAAGACAACATTAAAACTACCTCTATATGAAGACATTAAAACTACCTCTATATGAAGACATTAAAACTACCTCTATATGAAGACAACATTAAAACTACCTCTATATGAAGACATTAAAACTACCTCTATATGAAGACAACATTAAAACTACCTCTATATGAAGACAACATTAAAACTACCTCTATATGAAGACAACATTAAAACTACCTCTATATGAAGACATTAAAACTACCTCTATATGAAGACATTAAAACTACCTCTATATGAAGACATTAAAACTACCTCTATATGAAGACATTAAAACTACCTCTATATGAAGACAACATTAAAACTACCTCTATATGAAGACATTAAAACTACCTCTATATGAAGACATTAAAACTACTATATGAAGACAACATTAAAACTATATGAAGACATTAAAACTACCTCTATATGAAGACATTAAAACTACCTCTATATGAAGACATTAAAACATTAAAACATTAAAACCTCTATATGAAGACATTAAAACTACCTCTATATGAAGACATTAAAACTACCTCTATATGAAGACATTAAAACTACCTCTATATGAAGACATTAAAACTACCTCTATATGAAGACATTAAAACTACCTCTATATGAAGACATTAAAACTACCTCTATATGAAGACATTAAAACTACCTCTATATGAAGACATTAAAACTACCTCTATATGAAGACATTAAAACTACCTCTATATGAAGACATTAAAACTACCTCTATATGAAGACATTAAAACTACCTCTATATGAAGACATTAAAACTACCTCTATATGAAGACATTAAAACATTAAAACATTAAACCTCTATATGAAGACATTAAAACTACCTCTATATGAAGACATTAAAACTACCTCTATATGAAGACAACATTAAAACTACCTCTATATGAAGACATTAAAACTACCTCTATATGAAGACATTAAAACTACCTCTATATGAAGACAACATTAAAACTACCTCTATATGAAGACATTAAAACTGAAGACATTAAAACTACCTCTATATGAAGACAACATTAAAACTACCTCTATATGAAGACAACATTAAAACTACCTCTATATGAAGACATTAAAACTACCTCTATATGAAGACATTAAAACTACCTCTATATGAAGACTATATGAAGACATTAAAACTACCTCTATATGAAGACATTAAAACTACCTCTATATGAAGACATTAAAACTACCTCTATATGAAGACATTAAAACTACCTCTATATGAAGAAGACATTAAAACTACCTCTATATGAAGACAACATTAAAACTACCTCTATATGAAGACATTAAAACTACCTCTATATGAAGACATTAAAACATTAAAACTACCTCTATATGAAGACATTAAAACTACCTCTATATGAAGACATTAAAACTACCTCTATATGAAGACATTAAAACTACCTCTATATGAAGACAACATTAAAACTACCTCTATATGAAGACAACATTAAAACTACCTCTATATGAAGACATTAAAACTACCTCTATATGAAGACATTAAAACTACCTCTATATGAAGACATTAAAACATTAAAACATTAAAACTACCTCTATATGAAGACATTAAAACTACATTAAAACTCTATATGAAGACATTAAAACTACCTCTATATGAAGACATTAAAACTACCTCTATATGAAGACATTAAAACTACCTCTATATGAAGACATTAAAACTACCTCTATGTGAAGACATTAAAACTACCTCTATATGAAGACATTAAAACTACCTCTATATGAAGACATTAAAACTACCTCTATATGAAGACATTAAAACTACCTCTATATGAAGACATTAAAACTACCTCTATATGAAGACATTAAAACTACCTCTATATGAAGACATTAAAACTACCTCTATATGAAGACATTAAAACTACCTCTATATGAAGACATTAAAACTACCTCTATATGAAGACATTAAAACTACCTCTATATGAAGACATTAAAACTACCTCTATATGAAGACATTAAAACTACCTCTATATGAAGACAACATTAAAACTACCTCTATATGAAGACATTAAAACTACCTCTATATGAAGACAACATTAAAACTACCTCTATATGAAGACATTAAAACTACCTCTATATGAAGACATTAAAACTACCTCTATATGAAGACATTAAAACTACCTCTATATGAAGACATTAAAACTACCTCTATATGAAGACATTAAAACATTAAAACATTAAAATACATTAAAACCTCTATATGAAGACATTAAAACTACCTCTATATGAAGACATTAAAACTACCTCTATATGAAGACATTAAAACTACCTCTATATGAAGACATTAAAACTACCTCTATATGAAGACATTAAAACTACCTCTATATGAAGACATTAAAACTACCTCTATATGAAGACATTAAAACTACCTCTATATGAAGACATTAAAACTACCTCTATATGAAGACATTAAAACTACCTCTATATGAAGACATTAAAACTACCTCTATATGAAGACATTAATTAAAACTAACTCTATATGAAGACATTAAAACTACCTCTATATGAAGACATTAAAACTACCTCTATATGAAGACATTAAAACTACCTCTATATGAAGACATTAAAACTACCTCTATATGAAGACAACATTAAAACTACCTCTATATGAAGACATTAAAACTACCTCTATATGAAGACATTAAAACTACCTCTATATGAAGACATTAAAACTACCTCTATATGAAGACATTAAAACTACCTCTATATGAAGACATTAAAACTACTATATGAAGACATTAAAACTACCTCTATATGAAGACATTAAAACTACCTCTATATGAAGACAACATTAAAACTACCTCTATATGAAGACATTAAAACTACCTCTATATGAAGACATTAAAACTACCTCTATATGAAGACATTAAAACTACCTCTATATGAAGACATTAAAACTACCTCTATATGAAGACATTAAAACTACCTCTATATGAAGACATTAAAACTACCTCTATATGAAGACATTAAAACTACTCTATATGAAGACATTAAAACTACCTCTATATGAAGACATTAAAACTACCTCTATATGAAGACATTAAAACTACCTCTATATGAAGAAGACATTAAAACTACCTCTATATGAAGACAACATTAAAACTACCTCTATATGAAGACATTAAAACTACCTCTATATGAAGACATTAAAACTACCTCTATGTGAAGACATTAAAACTACCTCTATATGAAGACATTAAAACTACCTCTATATGAAGACAACATTAAAACTACCTCTATATGAAGACATTAAAACTACCTCTATATGAAGACATTAAAACTACCTCTATATGAAGACATTAAAACTACCTCTATATGAAGACAACATTAAAACTACCTCTATATGAAGACATTAAAACTACCTCTATATGAAGACAACATTAAAACTACCTCTATATGAAGACATTAAAACTACCTCTATATGAAGACATTAAAACTACCTCTATATGAAGACATTAAAACTACCTCTATATGAAGACATTAAAACTACCTCTATATGAAGACATTAAAACTACCTCTATATGAAGACATTAAAACTACCTCTATGAAGAAGACATTAAAACTACCTCTATATGAAGACATTAAAACTACCTCTATATGAAGACAACATTAAAACTACCTATGAAGACATTAAAAACCTCTATATGAAGACATTAAAACTACCTCTATATGAAGACATTAAAACTACCTCTATTAAAACATTAAAACTACCTCTGAAGACATTAAAATACCTCTATATGAAGACATTAAAACTACCTCTATATGAAGACATTAAACTACCTCTATATGAAGAAACTAAAACTACCTCTATATGAAGACATTAAAACATTAAAACTACCTCTATATGAAGACAACATTAAAACTACCTCTATATGAAGACATTAAAACTACCTCTATATGAAGACATTAAAACTACCTCTATATGAAGACATTAAAACTACCTCTATATGAAGACATTAAAACATTAAAACTAAAACTCTATATGAAGACATTAAAACTACCTCTATATGAAGACACATTAAAACTACCTCTATATGAAGACATTAAAACTACCTCTATATGAAGACATTAAAACTACCTCTATATGAAGACATTAAAACTACCTCTATATGAAGACAACATTAAAACTACCTCTATATGAAGACATTAAAACTACTATATGAAGACATTAAAACTACCTCTATATGAAGACATTAAAACTATATGAAGACATTAAAACTACCTCTATATGAAGACATTAAAACTACCTCTATATGAAGACATTAAAACTACCTCTATATGAAGACATTAAAACTACCTCTATATGAAGACATTAAAACTACCTCTATATGAAGACATTAAAACTACTATATGAAGACATTAAAACTACCTCTATATGAAGACATTAAAACTACCTCTATATGAAGACTATGTGAAGACATTAAAACTACCTCTATATGAAGACAACATTAAAACTACCTCTATATGAAGACATTAAAACTACCTCTATATGAAGACATTAAAACTACATTAAAACTCTATATGAAGACATTAAAACTACCTCTATGTGAAGACATTAAAACTACCTCTATGTGAAGACATTAAAACTACCTCTATATGAAGACATTAAAACTACCTCTATATGAAGACATTAAAACTACCTCTATATGAAGACATTAAAACTACCTCTATATGAAGACATTAAAACTACCTCTATATGAAGACATTAAAACTACCTCTATATGAAGACATTAAAACTACCTCTATATGAAGACATTAAAACTACCTCTATATGAAGACAACATTAAAACTACCTCTATATGAAGACATTAAAACTACCTCTATATGAAGACATTAAAACTACCTCTATATGAAGACATTAAAACTACCTCTATATGAAGACATTAAAACTACCTCTATATGAAGACATTAAAACTACCTCTATATGAAGACATTAAAACTACCTCTATATGAAGACATTAAAACTACCTCTATATGAAGACATTAAAACTACCTCTATATGAAGACATTAAAACTACCTCTATATGAAGAAGACATTAAAACTACCTCTATATGAAGACATTAAAACTACCTCTATATGAAGACATTAAAACTACCTCTATATGAAGACATTAAAACTACCTCTATATGAAGACATTAAAACTACCTCTATATGAAGACAACATTAAAACTACCTCTATATGAAACATTAAAACTACCTCTATATGAAGACATTAAAACTACCTCTATATGAAGACATTAAAACTACCTCTATATGAAGACATTAAAACTACCTCTATGTGAAGACATTGAAGACATTAAAACTACCTCTATATGAAGACATTAAAACTACTCTATATGAAGACATTAAAACTACCTCTATATGAAGACAACATTAAAACTACCTCTATATGAAGACATTAAAACTACCTCTATGTGAAGACATTAAAACTACCTCTATATGAAGACATTAAAACTACCTCTATATGAAGACTATATGAAGACATTAAAACTACCTAAAACTATATGAAGACATTAAAACTACCTCTATATGAAGACATTAAAACTACCT
>NW_025751463.1:0-15224 GCF_021184085.1 Oncorhynchus gorbuscha
CCACAAGGCTCTCGGCTTCCCTCCTCTTACACTAGAGGTATATACTACAGGCACACCTCGCCATTCACTATTACCACAAGGCTCTCAGCTTCCCTCCTCTTACACTAGAGGTATATACTACAGGCACACCTCGCCATTCACTATTACCACAAGGCTCTCAGCTTCCCTCCTCTTACACTAGAGGTATATACTACAGGCACACCTCGCCATTCACTATTACCACAAGGCTCTCAGCTTCCCTCCTCTTACACTAGAGGTATATACTACACACACACCTCATCTCTTCCTCATCTCTCTCCTCCAGGGTATTGCGGATGACCTTCAACCTGTCAATCATCTACCAGGCCAGTGGAAACACTGAGATGGTACGACACCTCATCAACACATACTGCACTGTATAATGACCTATCAGGTCCTCTATACTGAACTGTATAATGACCTATCAGGTCCTCTATACTGAACTGTATAATGACCTATCAGGTCCTCTATACTGAACTGTATAATGACCTATCAGGTCCTCTATACTGAACTGTATAATGACCTATCAGGTCCTCTATACTGAACTGTATAATGACCTATCAGGTCCTCTATACTGAACTGTATAATGACCTATCAGGTCCTCTATACTGAACTGTATAATGACCTATCAGGTCCTCTATACTGCACTGTATAATGACCTATCAGGTCCTCTATACTGAACTGTATAATGACCTATCAGGTCCTCTATACTGAACTGTATAATGACCTATCAGGTCCTCTATACTGAACTGTATAATGACCTATCAGGTCCTCTATACTGAACTGTATAATGACCTATCAGGTCCCATGTGATGTGTATTAGGAGACATGGCATAAAATAGTGTTTCCCCAAATATGTTTTTCTGCAGCGGTGGCATAGTTAGTGTAGTGGGTGTGGCCAATGACACAGTCTCTCCGACCGAAAATGAGCAGAGATATTTTGGTGTTTTAAAGCTAATTTTCTGCAAATCTACACATTTTGTCATGGTGCTAAGAGAAAAATGCTTAGTTTAAAAACATTTTTTTTATATATATATTTTTTGCCTTTATTTAACTAGGCAAGTCAGTTAAGAACAAATTCTTATTTTCAATGACGGCCTAGGAACAGTGGGTGAACTGCCTTGTTCAGGGGCAGAACGACAGATTTGTACCTTGTCAGCTCGGGGGTTTGAACTCGCAACCTTCCGGTTACTAGTCCAACGCTCTAACCACTAGGCCACCCTGTCCTTCAATTCTACACATTTTGCTGTGGCTTATGCCTTGTTCTTATGCTATCTGAATGACTCAAACAGTATAACAAAATCAATGGGGGCCCCATGACATGATATTTGGGGAATTTTTGATTCTCCCTGACTAGTTTTTATTTTGGTGATTTATATTTTTTTGTTCTCAAAGATAATCTTTGTACGGCAGCGCCAGCTGTGCCACCAGACTCTGGGTTCGCGCCCAGGCTCTGTCGTAACCGGCCGCGACCGCGAGGTCTGTGGGGCGATTGGCCTAGCGTCGTCCGGGTTAGGGAGGGTTTGGCCATTAGGGATATCATTGTCTCATCGCGCACCAGCGACTCCTGTGACGGGCCGGGCCCAGTGAGCTCTAACCAAGGTTGCCAGGTGCACGGTGTTTCCTCCGACACATTGGTGGGGCTGGCTTCAGGGTTGGATGCGCGCTGTGTTAAGAAGCAGTGTGGCTTGGTTGGGTTGTGTATCGGAGGACGCATGACTTTCAAACTTCGTCTCTCCCGAGGCCGTACGGGAGTTGTAGCGATGAGACAAGATAGTAGCTACTAAACAATTTGATACCATGAAATTGGGGAGAAAAAGGGGTAAAATGAATAAAAATATTTACAAAAAATAATATTTTAAAAAAACTCTCTCCATTAGCTTTTCTACATAGAAATATATATATATATATGTTTTCTGGGGGGAGTGGCAGCACAGGCCGCCACTGCTAAATGCATATAGGGGAAACACTGTAATGTCATGTGATGTCCTGACCTATACCATAGGAATGTGATTACAATGTAGGATGTGTAGGAAGTCATACCGTAGGAATACTAGATGTATCCAGGGGTCACATTTAAAATCACGCCAGTCGGTTACATCCTGTTCCACAGCCTTGCTAAAAAACTGTCTAAAGATGTAAAAATGGAAACATGTTTTGTATATGTTGTTGTCAACAACACCTCATGTTTACTCTGACTTGTGTACATATATTTTGTAGAATAATGTATTTGAATACACTGAAATAAAACAAATCAGTTTATTAACCATTTGTGGTGCCTTTTTATTATTTTAACCTGACCCAGAAGCCTGATATTGTTGGAAAAACATCTGACTGGCTCCTTTGTTTTGCTACAGGGATTATAAAAGTGAGATTGACCAAATCCCTCCGTCCATCTCTCTACCATCTGCTAACATCTTGTCCCTGCTACCTCATAGTGTTAGTGATACATCTAGCCTACTTTCATCCACTATGCTCGTGTACTGACTGATGCCGCTGGTCCAAACAACGTTATGCCGCGCACCGTTGACCAGACAAAGCTTTTTAGAAAGTTCTTCAACGCGATTCAAGGGTTGGAAAAGTGTTGATTTAATATCTCGATATGCTGACACCGTTCCGACCTGTCACCAAGGAGAGATGCTACAAAAACAGGACCGTATTCACTGTTGCTGCCACAGGAGCGGAAACAGTGCAGCGGATATGGGGGCTTCTAAATAATTAAGAGAAGAGGAGCGCTTTCTTTACTGCAGACTGACACGTCAAGTAACGGTTCGGTAGAACCGAACGGAGTTTATCCACCAATGCTATGAAATCTAACAGATGACATATCGCAACCTCGGATCGAGAACCAGATTTTTACGGCTGACATTTGACAGACGGGAGACTGGAAGGGGAGCGGAAGGGAGCGACACTGCCGCCGCGAAAGAGCGCTGGATCACGGCTGGGAGTCCACAGACCGTCGGTGCGGCCCGTGCCGATCTGTCGTCCATGATCAGACGTCGGGAAATAAACATGTAGCTAGCTACTGCTACTTGGTTATAGTACATATAATTCACCCTAAATAAGAACACGGGAAAGCGGGCTTACCGTGTCGATTACGGTACGGTGTTCCACGTTATTTTTGACGGTAAGTGAGGTGTGCTTACATAATGGGTACTGGGTTTTCGCTGGGATTTGCTGTTATTGTTTTCATCCCGGGAACTCGCGAGCTGGGCTGACACGGAAAGTGATGTTACGTGTGACCGGTTGACAGACAACACGTTTGGGTATCCAGGCTAGAGTGGGCGATAATACACTTAACAAATGTGGGATATTTATATTTCTCAAGAAATGAGTTCAACCCCATAATAACAATGTAATCGTTGAACGGGTTTTAAATGATCTCAGTATAGGCCTGTGGTCTAGTAGTGTAAAACTGCTGGTGCCTGTGACGCTTTGTGTCAGGTATTTAGTGACTAGTGTAATGCCATGTTGATATATGACAATGCATCATGTATAGTCTACTTGGCAGCGGCCCACCAACTACTTGTTGTGATAGCCTATAATATGTTTCTGAGGGAACATGTTAGTCAGAAATAAATCCCTTATTTCTCGATGTTTACGTATGAACAGATAGAAAACGATTGCAATATGGGTGTTTCAAGTAATGGTGTGGTCAGGAACGGCCTGGTTTCTTTGTCTAACTCAATAACAGCAGGGCCTGGGATTCATCTCAGTATTTCCTCATCTCTAATTGGCTCAATAAGTCCTTAACTCACAGACACCATAGTAATAGAGTTAAACATGAACTACTTCTGTGCAACGTGTGTGTGTGTGTGTGTGTGTGTGTGTGTGTGTGTGTGTGTGTGTGTGTGTGTGTGTGTGTGTGTGTGTGTGTGTGTGTGTGTGTGTGTGTGTGTGTGTGTGTGTGTGTGTGTGTGTGTGTGTGTGTGTGTGTGTGTGTGTGTGTGTGTGTGTACACACCAGTTTACTGAGATCATAGAGGAACACAGTGGGGCTCGCCAGGGGAGTCACGGACCTATACGTTTTTGAGTGGGAGCTCGTGGCCAAACTATGTGAATGTATTTTCAGTTCTAAACTAATGGTAGAGGCTCTGTATTGCAGAGGCCTATTCATGTCCTTCATAGGGTTGGAGCTGGACATTACACTGGACATCATGTACATGAGACCTTAAAGGGGCTGACTGGGAGTCCAGAAATAACTGCTGGTATGTGAGGGAGAACAATATGTAGCCTAGGCAACACACACACACATAAACAATGCAGCTAGCTTCCTGTCCACAGCTCAGAGCCCTGCCCATAACATTCCATCCTGTGCCACTGGCCGGGAACTTCCGAACTCTATGGCCAAACGGCACCTTAAGGCTCTGGTCAAAAGTAGTGCACTATATAGGGAATAGTGTGCCATTTAGGTTGCATCCTCCTCTCTGTGTTGTTGTTGACCAACTGAATATAATACCAGTCATTCCGTTCCACACTGGCTGTCCACTTTGCCTCTTACATTCACTGTCCCTAAACACAGTGATTCCATGGATCACCATGTAGCTCTGTTAACACACCTGACCTGTAGCTCTGTTAACACACCTGACCTGTAGCTCTGTTAACACACCTGACCTGTAGCTCTGTTAACACACCTGACCTGTAGCTCTGTTAACACACCTGACCTGTAGCTCTGTTAACACACCTGACCTGTAGTTCTGTTAATACACCTGACCTGTAGCTCTGTTAACACAACTTACCTGTAACTCTGTTAACACACCTGACCTGTTAATACACCTGACCTGTAGCTCTGTTAACACACCTGACCTGTAGCTCTGTTAACACACCTGACCTGTAGCTCTGTTAACACACCTGACCTGTAGTTCTGTTAATACACCTGACCTGTAGCTCTGTTAACACAACTTACCTGTAACTCTGTTAACACACCTGACCTGTTAATACACCTGACCTGTAGCTCTGTTGACACACCTGACCTGTAGCTCTGTTAACCCACCTGACCTGTAGCTCTGTTAACAGACCTGACCTGTTAATACACCTGACCTGTAGCTCTGTTAACACACCTGACCTGTAGCTCTGTTAACACACCTGACCTGTAGCTCTGTTAACACACCTGACCTGTAGCTCTGTTAACACAACTTACCTGTAACTCTGTTAACACACCTGACCTGTTAATACACCTGACCTGTAGCTCTGTTAACACACCTGACCTGTAGCTCTGTTAACACACCTGACCTGTAGCTCTGTTAACACACCTGACCTGTAGTTCTGTTAATACACCTGACCTGTAGCTCTGTTAACACAACTTACCTGTAACTCTGTTAACACACCTGACCTGTTAATACACCTGACCTGTAGCTCTGTTAACACACCTGACCTGTAGTTCTGTTAACACACCTGACCTGTAGCTCTGTTAACACACCTGACCTGTAACTCTGTTAACACACCTGACCTGTAGTTCTGTTAACACACCTGACCTGTAGTTCTGTTAACACATCTGACCTGTAGCTCTGTTAAAACACGACCTGTTAATACACCTGACCTGTAGCTCTGTTAACACACCTGACCTGTAGTTCTGTTATCACACCGGACCTGTAGCTCTGTTAATACACCTGACCTGTAGTTCTGTTAATACAGCTGACCTGTAGTTCTGTTAACACACCTGACCTATAGCTCTGTTAACACAACTTACCTGTAACTCTGTTAACACACCTGACCTGCAGTTCTGTTAACATACCTGACCTGTAGCTCTGTTAACACAACTTACCTGTAACTCTGTTAACACACCTGACCTGTAGCTCTGTTAACACAACTTACCTGTAACTCTGTTAACACACCTGACCTGTAGCTCTGTTAACACAACTTACCTGTAACTCTGTTAACACACCTGACCTGTAGCTCTGTTAACACACCTGACCTGTAGTTCTGTTAATACACCTGACCTGTAGCTCTGTTAACACAACTTACCTGTAACTCTGTTAACACACCTGACCTGACGTAGCTCTGTTAACACAACCTGACCTACTCTGTAACTCTGTTAACACACCTGACCTGTAGCTGACCTGTAGCTGTTAACACAACTTACCTGTAACTCTGTTAACACACCTGACCTGTAGTTCTGTTAACACACCTGACCTGTAGCTCTGTTAAAACACCCAACCTGTTAATACACCTGACCTGTAGCTCTGTTAACACACCTGACCTGTAGTTCTGTTATCACACCGGACCTGTAGCTCTGTTAATACACCTGACCTGTAGTTCTGTTAATACACCTGACCTGTAGTTCTGTTAACACACCTGACCTGTAGCTCTGTTAACACAACTTACCTGTAACTCTGTTAACACACCTGACCTGCAGTTCTGTTAACACACCTGACCTGTAGCTCTGTTAACACAACTTACCTGTAACTCTGTTAACACACCTGACCTGTTAATACACCTGACCTGTAGCTCTGTTAACACACCTGACCTGTAGCTCTGTTAACACAACTTACCTGTAACTCTGTTAACACACCTGACCTGTAGTTCTGTTAACATACCTGACCTGTAGCTCTGTTAACACACCTGACCTGTAGCTCTGTTAATACACCTGACCTGTAGTTCTGTTAACACACCTGACCTGTAGCTCTGTTAACACACCTGACCTGTAGCTCTGTTAACACACCTGACCTGTAGCTCTGTTAATACACCTGACCTGTAGTTCTGTTAACACACCTGACCTGTAGCTCTGTTAACACACCTTACCTGTAGTTCTGTTAACACACCTGACCTGTAGCTCTGTTAACACACCTGACCTGTAGCTCTGTTAACACACCTGACCTGTAGCTCTGTTAACACACCTGACCTGTAGCTCTGTTAACACACCTGACCTGTAGTTCTGTTAATACACCTGACCTGTAGCTCTGTTAACACAACTTACCTGTAACTCTGTTAACACACCTGACCTGTTAATACACCTGACCTGTAGCTCTGTTAACACACCTGACCTGTAGTTCTGTTAACACACCTGACCTGTAGTTCTGTTAACACACCTGACCTGTAGCTCTGTTAACACAACTTACCTGTAACTCTGTTAACACACCTGACCTGTTAACACACCTGACCTGTAGCTCTGTTAACACACCTGACCTGTAGTTCTGTTAACACACCTGACCTGTAGCTCTGTTAACACAACTTACCTGTAACTCTGTTAACACACCTGACCTGTAGTTCTGTTAACACACCTGACCTGTAGTTCTGTTAACACACCTGACCTGTAGCTCTGTTAAAACACCTGACCTGTTAATACACCTTACCTGTAGCTCTGATAACACACCTGACCTGTAGTTCTGTTATCACACCGGACCTGTAGCTCTGTTAATACACCTGACCTGTAGTTCTGTTAATACACCTGACCTGTAGTTCTGTTAACACACCTGACCTGTAGCTCTGTTAACACAACTTACCTGTAACTCTGTTAACACACCTGACCTGCAGTTCTGTTAACACACCTGACCTGTAGCTCTGTTAACACACCTGACCTGTAGCTCTGTTAACACACCTGACCTGTAGCTCTGTTAACACAACTTACCTGTAACTCTGTTAACACACCTGACCTGTTAATACACCTGACCTGTAGCTCTGTTAACACACCTGACCTGTAGCTCTGTTAACACACCTGACCTGTAGCTCTGTTAACACAACTTACCTGTAACTCTGTTAACACACCTGACCTGTAGTTCTGTTAACATACCTGACCTGTAGCTCTGTTAACACACCTGACTTGTAGCTCTGTTAATACACCTGACCTGTAGCTCTGTTAATACACCTGACCTGTAGTTCTGTTAACACACCTGACCTGTAGCTCTGTTAAAACACCTGACCTGTAGCTCTGTTAATACACCTGACCTGTAGTTCTGTTAACACACCTGACCTGTAGCTCTGTTAACACACCGTACCTGTAGTTCTGTTAACACACCTGACCTGTAGCTCTGTTAACACACCTGACCTGTAGCTCTGTTAACACACCTTACCTGTAGTTCTGTTAACACACCTGACCTGTAGCTCTGCTAACACACCTGACCTGTAGCTCTGCTAACACACCTGACCTGTAGCTCTGCTAACACACCTGACCTGTAGCTCTGTTAACACACCTGACCTGTAGCTCTGCTAACACACCTGACCTGTAGCTCTGTTAACACACCTGACCTGTAGCTCTGTTAACACACCTGACCGGTAGCTCTGTTAACACACCTGACCTGTAGCTCTGTTAATACACCTGACCTGTAGCTCTGTTAATACACCTGATCTGTAGCTCTGTTAACACACCTGATCTGTAGCTCTGTTAACACACCTGACCTGTAGTTCTGTTAATACACCTTAACCACAACCCAACACCCAGGTGACTGGGGCCTACTGCCTGGCTGCCTCTGCTTTTCTCTTGAACTTATGACCTAATTTCCTGTAAGCGGAGAGAATAGAGGAGGGTTGTTTTTAGTACTTTAGTCAACAATATTGTCACATAATGCCAGTGTATTTTGGGAATGGCACCTGCCTGTGGTTGAATCCAAAACCAGAGGGTAGACAGGAGAGGAGAGGGAGAATCTTATGGTACCTAACCTAACATTACTACACTATAACCTAAACTGTTCTAGACACCTATCACTTCATACACACACAAACACACCCATATCGCATCGCTCTCTCTACCATCCTATCTCTGCCTCATGTGGAAACGGTTTTTGTAGGCTACATCTCAGATATCTCCATACCACCTTCGCTGTGCCAGCCCTTAAGAGCTCTCTCTCTGTACAGTGCTACCTCGCCCTCTTTCACTTATTCTCTCTCTCTCTCTCTCTCGCTGCCTACTCCCTCCTCTCCCTCTCTCTCTCTCTCTCTCTCGCTGCCTGCTCCCTCCTCTCTCCTCTCTCCTCTTCCTCCCATACTACCTTCATCCCTCCCTCCTTTCTCAGTGTAATCTCCTGACAGGGTGATTAGGGAATGTAAACCCTGTATGCCTGAAGCTTGAAGCTGATTGGATGACAGTTGGCTCTCTCTCTCTCTCTCTCTCCCTCCCTCTCTCTCTCCTCTAGGCTCTAGACAGGTCCCCAATCCCTGGATCACTCTCTCTCTCTCCCTCCCTCTCTCTCTCCTCTAGGCTCTAGACAGGTCCCCAATCCCTGGATCACTCTCTCTCTCTCTGAGCCTGGTCCAATCCTGATCCCTCCTCCTTTTAATTGAGATTCACTAGTCTACCCCTGTATGAGCATCCCCACCGTGACCTGAGGTGACAGGACAGAAAAGGACAGGACAGAAAAGGACAGGGCAGGACAGGATAAGGCAGGACAGAAAAGGACAGGGCAGGACAGGATAAGGCAGGACAGAAAAGGACAGGGCAGGACAGGATAAGGCAGGACAGAAAAAGGACAGGGCAGGACAGAAAAGGACAGGACAGAAACGGACAGGATAAGGCAGGACAGGATAAGGCAGGACAGAAAAGGACAGGGCAGGACAGGATAAGGCGGGACAGAAAAGGACAGGGCAGGACAGGATAAGGCAGGACAGAAAAGGACAGGGCAGGACAGAAAAGGACAGGACAGAAAAGGACAGGATAAGGCAGGACAGGATAAGGCAGGACAGAAAAGGACAGGGCAGGACAGGATAAGGCAGGACAGAAAGGACAGGGCAGGACAGGATAAGGCAAGGACAGAAAGGACAGGGCAGGACAGAAAAGGACAGGACAGAAAGGACAGGATAAGGCAGGACAGGATAAGGCAGGACAGAAAAGGACAGGGCAGGACAGGATAAGGTAGGACAGAACAGGTCAGGAAACCCACATATCTCCATACCTGTCTCTGTGCCAAGTCTGACAACCTGATCTCAGTACCCTGAAGGCAGTAGTCTGACAACCTGATCTCAGTACCCTGAAGGCAGTAGTCTGACAACCTGATCTCAGTACCCTGAAGGCAGTAGTCTGACAACCTGATCTCAGTACCCAGAAGGCAGTAGTCTGACAACCTGATCTCAGTACCTGAAGGCAGTAGTCTGACAACCTGATCTCAGTACCCTGAAGGCAGTAGTCTGACAACCTGATCTCAGTACCCAGAAGGCAGTAGTCTGACAACCTGATCTCAGTACCCTGAAGGCAGTAGTCTGACAACCTGATCTCAGTACCCTGAAGGCAGTAGTCTGACAACCTGATCTCAGTACCCTGAAGGCAGTAGTCTGACAACCTGATCTCAGTACCCTGAAGGCAGTAGTCTGACAACCTGATCTCAGTACCCTGAAGGCAGTAGTCTGACAACCTGATCTCAGTACCCAGAAGGCAGTAGTCTGACAACCTGATCTCAGTACCCAGAAGGCAGTAGTCTGACAACCTGATCTCAGTACCCTGAAGGCAGTAGTCTGACAACCTGATCTCAGTACCCTGAAGGCAGTAGTCTGACAACCTGATCTCAGTACCCAGAAGGCAGTAGTCTGACAACCTGATCTCAGTACCCAGAAGGCAGTAGTCTGACAACCTGATCTCAGTACCCTGAAGGCAGTAGTCTGACAACCTGATCTCAGTACCCTGAAGGCAGTAGTCTGACAACCTGATCTCAGTACCCTGAAGGCAGTAGTCTGACAACCTGATCTCAGTACCCTGAAGGCAGTAGTCTGACAACCTGATCTCAGTACCCAGAAGGCAGTAGTCTGACAACCTGATCTCAGTACCCTGAAGGCAGTAGTCTGACAACCTGATCTCAGTACCCAGAAGGCAGTAGTCTGACAACCTGATCTCAGTACCCAGAAGGCAGTAGTCTGACAACCTGATCTCAGTACCCTGAAGGCAGTAGTCTGACAACCTGATCTCAGTACCCAGAAGGCAGTAGTCTGACAACCTGATCTCAGTACCCTGAAGGCAGTAGTCTGACAACCTGATCTCAGTACCCAGAAGGCCGTAGTCTGACAACCTGATCTCAGTACCCAGAAGGCAGTAGGTGTGGCTGGTAGTATAGAGTTGTAGTGATATGGCACCTTTATTTTACAACACATAGATGACCAGGTGCTTAATAAGAAATAAGCTGGTAACATGCTTACATTGTAACATAGTAATAACCTAGACTACTACTGGTTTGTTAAGTAGCCTTGTCTGAGCCAGAACCTCTCTTCTCTGTTTCTTATAGCAGATACAAACCCACAGTACCAGTGGAACTACAACATCCCGGACAGGAATAGATGAACTCAGGTATTTATTTATACATTCCATTAGTGAGCCAAGTCATCTCCTATCAGAATGTTCAAACATTACACATAGAAATGTAGACATCTGTGATGAAGTTTTAAGAAAGAGCATGTGACTGTGTGTTGGAAGTCTGAACTGTGTGTATCTGTGTGTTTTTTCAGGTGTGTGTGTGTGTGAGTGTGTGTGATCACTGCGTACACAGGAAGGGGTCAAGGAAAGGCCCATGTTGGTGTTTTCCTCTCTCTGGACTAGACAGGACGACGTGTCGGCAATGTTGCTGACAATTGAGCTCCATGTTCTGGGCTGTTTTAGGAGGGCTGAGTGGGTCATGTCAGGAGAAGAAGTCCACACTCATGTGTGGTGTAAGTGTGTGCTTTTGCTGTGGTATAAATAGCAGTAACAGTTAGTTATTTATAACCAGGACAGTAACACTAACTGTTGTATTGGTCATGTTGTTATAACCAGGACAGTAACAGTTAGTTATTTATAAGCAGGACAGTCACACTAACTGTTGTATTGGTCATGTTGTTATAACCAGGACAGTAACAGTTAGTTATTTATAACCAGGACAGTAACACTAACTGTTGTATTGGTCATGTTGTTATAACCAGGACAGTAACAGTTAGTTATTTATAACCAGGACAGTAACACTAACTGTTGTATTGGTCATGCTGTTATAACCAGGACAGTAACAGTTAGTTATTTATAACCAGGACAGTAACACTAACTGTTGTATTGGTCATGTTGTTATAACCAGGACAGTAACAGTTAGTTATTTATAACCAGGACAGTCACACTAACTGTTGTGTTGGTGTGGATGGTGTGTAGACTACAACACCATATTGGATGGTGTATAGACTACAACAGGATATTGGATGGTGTGTAGACTACAACAGGATATTGGATGGTGTAGACTGGATATTGGATGGTGTGTAGACAACAGGATATTGGTTAGTACAACAGGATATTAGATGGTGTGTAGACTACAACCAGGATATTGGATGGTGTGTAGACAACAACAGGATATTGGATGGTGTGTAGACTACAACAGGATATTGGATGGTGTGTAGACTACAACGGGATATTGGATAGTGTGTAGACTACAACAGGATATTGGATGGTGTGTAGACTACAACAGGATATTGGATGGTGTAGACTACAACAGGGATATTGGATGATTGTGTAGAGTACAACAGGATATTGGATGGTGTGTAGACGACAACAGGATATTGGATGGTGTGTAGACGACAACGGATATTGGATGGTTTGTGAAGGCGACAACAGGATATTGGATGGTGTGTAGGCGACAACAGGATATTGGATGGTGTGTAGAGTACAACAGGATATTGGATGGTGTGTAGACTACAACAGGATATTGGATGGTGTGTAGACTACAACAGGATATTGGATGGTGTGTAGAGTACAACAGGATATTGGATGGTGTGTAGACGACAACACCATATTGGATAAGGGGCGGCAGCGTAGCCTAGTGGTTAGAGTGTTGGACTAGTAACCGAAAGGTTGCAAGTTCAAATCCCCGGGCTGACAAGGTACAAATCGTTCTGTCGTTCTGCCCCTCAGTTAACCCACTGTTCCTAGGTCGTCATTGAAAATAAGAACTTGTTCAAGCATTTCGCATTTCGCTATACTCGCATTAACATCCCCTACCTTCACCTCCCTATCCAACCAATCCAATATCCTGTTGTAGTCTACACACCATCCAATATCCTGTTCAAATCAAATCAAATTTTATTTGTCACATACGTGTGGTCCTTCTGTAGCTCAGTTGGTAGAGCATGGCGCTTGTAACGCCAGTGTAGTGGGTTCGATCCCCGGGACCACCCATACGTAGAATGTATGCACACATGACTGTAAGTCGCTTTGGATAAAAGCGTCTGCTAAATGGCATATATTATTATTATATATTACATACACATGGTTAGCAGATGTTAATGCGAGTATAGCGAAATGCTTGAACAAGTTCTTATTTTCAATGATTTAACTGGCTAGAGGTTATCCTCTTCCCTGATTTAACTGACTCTGGTTAGAGGTTATCCTCTTCCCTGATTTAACTGACTCTGGTTAGAGGTTATCCTCTTCCCTGATTTAACTGACTCTGGTTAGAGGTTATCCTCTTCCCTGATTTAACTGGCTAGAGGTTATCCTCTTCCCTGATTTAACTGACTCTGGTTAGAGGTTATCCTCCTCCCTGATTTAACTGTTTAGAGGTTATCCTCCCCCATGATTTAACTGGTTAGAGGTTATCCTCCCCCATGATTTAACTGGTTAGAGGTTATCCTCCCTGATTTAACTGGTTAGAGGTTATCCTCCTCCCTGATTTAACTGACTCTGGTTAGAGGTTATCCTCTTCCCTGATTTAACTGACTCTGGTTAGAGGTTATCCTCTTCCCTGATTTAACTGGTTAGAGGTTATCCACTTCCCTGATTTAACTGGTTAGAGGTTATCCTCTTCCCTGATTTAACTGGTTAGAGGTTATCCTTCTCCCTGATTTAACTGGTTAGAGGTTATTCTCTTCCCTGATTTAACTGGTTAGAGGTTATCCTCTTCCCTGATTTAACTGGTTAGAGGTTATCCTCCTCCCTGATTTAACTGGTTAGAGGTTATCCTTCTCCCTGATTTAACTGGTTAGAGGTTATCCTCTTCCCTGATTTAACTGGTTAGAGGTTATCCTTCTCCCTGATTTAACTGGTTAGAGGTTATTCTCTTCCCTGATTTAACTGGTTAGAGGTTATCCTCTTCCCTGATTTAACTGGTTAGAGGTTATCCTCCTCCCTGATTTAACTGACTCTGGTTAGAGGTTATCCTCCTCCCTGATTTAACTGACTCTGGTTAGAGGTTATCCTCCCTGATTTAACTGGTTAGAGGTTATCCTCCCTGATTTAACTGACTCTGGTTAGAGGTTATCCTTCTCCCTGATTTAACTGACTCTGGTTAGAGGTTATCCTCCTCCCTGATTTAACTGGTTAGAGGTTATCCTCCTCCCTGATTTAACTGACTCTGGCTAGAGGTTATCCTCTTCCCTGATTTAACTGACTCTGGTTAGAGGTTATCCTCCTCCCTGATTTAACTGGTTAGAGGTTATCCTCCTCCCTGATTTAACTGGTTAGAGATTATCCTCCCTGATTTAACTGACTCTGGTTAGAGATTATCCTCCTCCCTGATTTAACTGACTCTGGTTAGAGGTTATCCTCCCTGATTTACCTGGTTAGAGGTTATCCTCCTCCCTGATTTAACTGACTCTGGTTAGAGGTTATCCTCCTCCCTGATTTAACTGGTTAGAGGTTATCCTCCCTGATTTAACTGACTCTGGTTAGAGGTTATCCTCCTCCCTGATTTAACTGACTCTGGTTAGAGATTATCCTCCTCCCTGATTTAACTGACTCTGGTTAGAGGTTATCCTCTTCCCTGATTTAACTGACTCTGGTTAGAGGTTATCCTCCTCCCTGATTTAACTGACTCTGGTTAGAGGTTATCCTCCCTGATTTAACTGGTTAGAGGTTATCCTCCCTGATTTAACTGACTCTGGCTAGAGGTTATCCTCTTCCCTGATTTAACTGACTCTGGTTGGAGGTTATCCTCCTCCCTGATTTAACTGACTCTGGTTAGAGGTTATCCTTCTCCCTGATTTAACTGGTTAGAGGTTATCCTCCCTGATTTAACTGACTCTGGCTGGGGGTTATCCTCCTCCTGAATTTGTGACTCTGGTTAGAGTTATCCTCCCTGATTTGTGTGTGTGTGTGTTTACCATCGTGACCACAGGGTTATCCTCTTCCCTGATTTAACTGGTTAGAGGTTATCCTCCCCATGATTTAACTGACTCTGGTTAGAGGTTATCCTCCTCCTGATTTAACTGGTTAGAGGTTATCCTCCTCCCTGATTTAACTGGTTTGGGGTTATCCTCCTCCTGATTTAACTGGTTAGAGGTTATCCTTCTCCTGATTTAACTGTTTAGTTAGGTTATCCTCCTCCTGATTTAACTGACTCT
>NW_025751464.1:5000-15221 GCF_021184085.1 Oncorhynchus gorbuscha
TCTCTGTCTCTTTATTCTCTGCTATTCTCTCTATCTCTGTCTCGTTATTCTCTGTTATTCTCTTTATCTAATCTGTTCTAGCTCTCATCTCTCTCCCTCTTTCATCTCTCTTTCTTTCTTTCTCTATGTCTCATCTCTCTTTCTTTCTCTCTCTCATCTCTCTCTCTTTCTTTCTCTCTCTCATCTCTCTCTCTTTCTTTCTCTCTGTCTCATCTCTCTTTCTTTCTCTCTGTCTCATCTCTCTTTCTTTCTCTCTCTCATCTCTCTCTCTTTCTCTCTATCTCATCTCTCTTTCTTTCTCTCTGTCTCATCTCTCTTTCTTTCTCTCTCTCATCTCTCTCTCTTTCTCTCTATCTCATCTCTCTTTCTTTCTCTCTGTCTCATCTCTCTTTCTTTCTCTCTGTCTCATCTCTATTTCTTTCTCTCTCTCATCTCTCTCTCTTTCTTTCTCTCTCATGTCTTTTTCATTCTCTCTCATCTCTCTTTCTTTCTCTCTTCATTTGTCTCTATCTCTCTCTCTCTTTATGTCTCGCTCTCTCTTTAACTATATCTCTTTATGTCTCTCTCTCTATCTTTCTTGCCACGTTGTCTTGTTGTCTGTTGTATACCTAGTGATCTCTAGGGAACTCTCTGATGCAAGGGGACGCAATGAAAGAACGAACAGAGTGACGCCAATCCCTTTCTCTGTGTGGTGTGTGTGTATGTGTGTGTGTGTGTGTGTGTGTGTGTGTGTGTGTGTGTGTGTGTGTGTGTGTGTGTGTGTGTGTGTGTGTGTGTGTGTGTGTGTGTGTGTGTGTGTGTGTGTGTGTGTGCGTGTGTGCGTGTGTGTGTGCGTGCGTGCGTGCGTGCGTGCGTGCGTGTGTGCACTAGTGATGTGAGAAACTGAAAATGATTCTTAATGTTTAAACAGCATTTTATTCCCATGAAGAAAAACTCATAAAATTTAATGAAGACAATGATGTAGAGGTGGAGAGTCAACTTCAAAATAATTGATTCCTCGACTCCCGGCGTTGACTCCAATTTTTGCTTGGTTCAGATTAGATTCAGCTCGGAATCGATTCCTGAGATGCGCAATCAAAGATTGAACACATACTCGCATCATTGCGGAGGGGAGGGGGCAGAACTATGTTTTGGTAATCTGTATCTTTCAATGTCTTGTCTTGCATGCCTCTCAAGTTCAAAGTTCACCTCTCTTTTTTTCAAACGTTATTTAACTAGGAAAATTGGTAAAGAACAAATTCTTCTTTTCAATTAACTGCCTACCCCGGCCAAACCCGGACGGCACTGGGCCAATTGTGCGCCGCCCTATGGGACTCTCTACCACGGCCGGTTGTGATACAGCTCTTCCTCTCTGGTTCTATTTAAAATGACACAACTTTCCCCAGCTTTCGTAGCTCATCATCTAGTTAGGATACAACAAGGGAAATAATCTGGTTTGTGATAACTGCACTGTAATTAACATTTAGTAGTAGTAGTAGTAGTAGTAGTAGTAGTAGTAGTAGTAGTAGTAGTAGTAGTAGTAGTAGTAGTAGTAGTGATAGTAGTAGTAGTAGTAGTAGAAGGAAAATAATCTGGTTTGTGATAACTGCACTGTAATTAACATTTTGTGAAAAAAATATAAATATATTTTAAAAATCTCAACTTTGTTTAAACGTTCACACCCGAAGTTGATCTGCTGTCAATTATGTCTCATCTCTTCATTAAACACACACAGAGGGCCAACGCACTTTGTCACAAGAACGAAGAACCTGTCACAACACATTACACTAGGAGGCGGGGCTCCGGGAGGCGGGGCTCCGGGAGGCGGGGCTCCGGGAGGCGGGGCTCCGGGAGGCGGGGCTCCGGGAGGCGGGGCTCCAAACAGTCTTCTAAACAACGGATCCAACAGAGCTTCGTTTGGGTAGCTCTCTACATAGTTCTATGTAATAATAATAATAATAATAATAATATAATAATAATAATAATAATATATGCCATTTAGCAGACGCTTTTATCCAAAGCGACTTACAGTCATGTGTGCATACATTCTACGTATGGGTGGTCCCGGGGATCGAACCCACTACCCTGGCGTTACAAGCGCCATGCTCTACCAACTGAGCAACAGATGTACTTTTATGCATCTGAACTTTTGGAACGTGATGAAAATGTAGCTCCGTAGCTCCTGTGAAATCACTGTGGAGAGCCATGTACACACACACACACACACACACACACACACACACACACACACACACACACACACACACACACACACACACACACACACACACACACACACACACACACACACACACACACACACACACACACACACACACATACACACATCGTAACAGCAAGTTGGAGCAGTCTCCCTGCACTCCCACTCCCCTCCATCCTTCTCTCTCTGTCCATCCTCTCACCCTCCATCTCAGCCTCCCTCTCAGCCTCCCTCTCACCTCCCTCTCAGCCTCCCTCTCCTCCTCTCAGCTTCCCTCTCAGCCTCCCTCTGCAACCCTCTCCCCTCCCTCTCAGCCTCCCTCTCACCTCCCTCTCACCTCCCTCTCAGCCTCCCTCTCCCTCCCTCTACCTCTCTCTCCCCTCCTCTCCCTCCCTCTCCCCTCTCTCTACCTCTCTCCCCCCCTCTCCCTCCCTCTCCCTCCCTCTCCTCTCTCCCCTCCCTCTCCCTCCCCTCCCTCTCCCCTCCCTCTCCCTCCCTCTACCTCTCTCTCCCCTCCTCTCCCTCCCTCTCCTCTCCCCTCCCTCTCCCTCCCCTCCCCTCTCCCCTCACTCTCCCCCTCCCTCCCTCTCCCTCCCTCTCCCTCCCTCCCTCTCCCCTCCCTCCCCTCCCTCTCCCCTTCGTCTCCCCCTGTCACCATGGTAACCTGCGCACACAGTTCATGCTGTGATCTTATTCTTTCATTTTCTCTTTTATTCTCCTTCCTTCCTTCTCTGTATCACGTTATTCTCATATTACCTTGGTTACCTTAGAGATTTATATTTCAGACCCCTAGTTTCAATCCTCTCCCTCTCTTTCTCTCTCTCCATCTCTCTCTCCATCTCTCCATCTCTCTCTCCATCTCTCCCTCCATCTCTCTCTCTCTTTCTCTCTCTCTCTCTCTCCCTCTCTCTCTCTCCCTCCATCTCTCTCTCCATCTCTCCCTCCATCTCTCTCTCTCTCTTTCTCTCTCTGTCTCTCTCCCTCTCTCTCTCCCTCCATCTCTCTCTCTTTCTCTCCCTCCATCTCTCCATCTCTCTCTCTTTCTCTCCCTCCATCTCTCTCTCTCTCTTTCGCTCTCTCCATCTCTCTCTCCCTCTCTCCCTCCATCTCTATCTCTCTCCCTCCATCTCTATCTTTCTCTTTCTATCTCTCCTCTCTCCCTCCATCTCTATCTCTCCCTCCATCTCTCCCTCCCTCTCTCCCTCTCTCCTCCATCTCTATGTCTCCTCCATCTCTCCCCCATCTCTCCCTTCCTCTCTCCCTCCATCTCTATCTCTCCCTCCATCTCCATCTCTCCCTCCATCTCTCCCTCCATCACTCCCTCCATCTCTCGCTCCATCTCCATCTCTCCCTCCATTTCTCCCTTCTCTCTCCTCCATCTCCATCTCTCCCTCCATCACTCCCTCCATCTCTCGCTCCATCTCCATCTCCCTCCATCTCTCCTTCCTCTCTCCCTCCATCTCTATCTCTCCCTCCATCTCCATCTCTCCCTCCATCTCTCCCTCCATCACTCCCTCCATCTCTCCCTCCATCTCCATCTCTCCCTCCATCTCTCCCTCCATCACCTCCCTCCATCTCTCGCTCCATCTCCATCTCTCCCTCCAGCTCTCCCTTCCTCTCTCCCTCCATCTCTATCTCTCCCTCCATCTCTCCCTCCATCACTCCCTCCATCTCTCCCTCCATCTCCATCTCTCCCTCCATCTCTCCCTTCCTCTCTCCCTCCATCTCTATCTCTCCCTCCCTCTCTCCCTCCATCTCTCCCTTCCTCTCTCCCTCCATCTCTATCTCTCCCTCCATCTCTCCCTCCATCTCTCCCTCCATCTCTAGCTGTACCTGTTTACCTGGTTCAGACTTCCTCGTCTCCATCTGGTAATAGAGATTACCCCTACTTTTTGTAATTTTATCTTGTCAACATCCTCTCCCTCCTCCTTTCCTGCTCTCTCTCCCCCTCTCTCTCTCTCTCTCTCTCTCTATCTCTCTCTCTCTCTCTCCCCCACCTCTCTCCCCCACCTCTCTCTCCCCCTCTCCCCCCCTCTCTCTCTCTCCCCTCTCTCTATCTCTCTCTCTTCATTATCACCTGCTCAGTGTCTGATGTAATTTTCACATGGAACATGATTCACAGACACTCCTGTCTCTGTAGATGCAGGGGTGTCAAACTTAATCACCACACGGTCCATATTGACAAATCCCAACGAATTGTCGGGCCAGATATAGATTTAGACTTATTTTGTGTATAATATATGAAAGGGGGAGGGTGATTATTGTACTGATGAGGAATGACTGTAGTATCTTTAGGTTCTTTAACTGATACTGGTGTTGTGTTAACACTGGAACAGACATAGGCCAGAGCCAATTATGTTTGATTTTGTAAATTAAAAAGATTTCAAATGTCCCGTTTCCTCTCCTGGATAAATGTTGGTACCCAGCCAGGCTCCAAGACAATGTCCTGTAGAACGTTGGTACCCAGCCAGGCTCCAAGACAATGTCCTGTAGAACGTTGGTACCCAGCCAGGCTCCAAGACAATGTGCTGTAGAACGCTGGTACCCAGCCAGGCTCCAAGACAATGTGCTGTAGAACGTTGGTACCCAGCCAGGCTCCAAGACAATGTGCTGTAGAACGCTGGTACCCAGCCAGGCTCCAAGACAATGTGCTGTAGAACGTTGGTACCCAGCCAGGCTCCAAGACAATGTGCTGTAGAACGCTGGTACCCAGCCAGGCTCCAAGACAGTGTGCTGTAGAACGCTGGTACCCAGCCAGGCTCCAAGACAATGTGCTGTAGAACGCTGGTACCCAGCCAGGCTCCAAGACAATGTGCTGTAGAACGTTGGTACCCAGCCAGGCTCCAAGACAATGTGCTGTAGAACGCTGGTACCCAGCCAGGCTCCAAGACAATGTGCTGTAGAACGTTGGTACCCAGCCAGGCTCCAAGACAATGTGCTGTAGAACGTTGGTACCCAGCCAGGCTCCAAGACAATGTGCTGTAGAACGTTGGTACCCAGCCAGGCTCCAAGACAATGTGCTGTAGAACGCTGGTACCCAGCCAGGCTCTAATGTGTCTCTCTCTCTCCTCATTGAATGAATGACTAATGGAGGAATGAATGACTAATGGAGGAATGAATGAATGACTAATGGAGGAATGAATGACTAATGGAGGAATGAATGAATGAATGACTAATGGAGGAATGAATGAATGACTAATGGAGGAATGAATGAATGACTAATGGAGGAATGAATGAATGACTAATGGAGGAATGAATGAATGACTAATGGAGGAATGAATGAATGACTAATGGAGGAATGAATGAATGAATGACTAATGGAGGAATGAATGAATGACTAATGGAGGAATGAATGAATGAATGACTAATGGAGGAATGAATGAATGAATGACTAATGGAGGAATGAATGAATGAATGACTAATGGGGGAATGAATGAATGACTAATGGAGGAATGAATGAATGACTAATGGAGGAATGAATGAATGACTAATGGAGGAATGAATGAATGACTAATGGAGGAATGAATGAATGAATGACTAATGGAGGAATGAATGAATGAATGACTAATGGAGGAATGAATGAATGAATGACTAATGGAGGAATGAATGAATGAATGACTAATGGGGGAATGAATGAATGACTAATGGAGGAATGAATGAATGACTAATGGAGGAATGAATGAATGAATGACTAATGGAGGAATGAATGAATGACTAATGGAGGAATGAATGAATGACTAATGGAGGAATGAATGAATGACTAATGGAGGAATGAATGAATGAATGACTAATGGAGGAATGAATGAATGACTAATGGAGGAATGAATGAATGACTAATGGAGGAATGAATGACTAATGGAGGAATGAATGACTAATGGAGGAATGAATGAATGACTAATGGAGGAATGAATGAATGACTAATGGAGGAATGAATGAATGACTAATGGAGGAATGAATGAATGACTAATGGAGGAATGAATGACTAATGGAGGAATGAATGACTAATGGAGGAATGAATGAATGACTAATGGAGGAATGAATGACTAATGGAGGAATGAATGAATGAATGACTAATGGAGGAATGAATGAATGAATGACTAATGGGGGAATGAATGAATGACTAATGGAGGAATGAATGAATGAATGACTAATGGGGGAATGAATGAATGAATGACTAATGGAGGAATGAATGACTAATGGGGGAATGAATGAATGAATGACTAATGGAGGAATGAATGAATGAATGACTAATGGGGGAATGAATGAATGACTAATGGAGGAATGAATGACTAATGGAGGAATGAATGACTAATGGAGGAATGAATGACTAATGGAGGAATGAATGAATGACTAATGGAGGAATGAATGAATGACTAATGGAGGAATGAATGACTAATGGGGGAATGAATGAATGACTAATGGAGGAATGAATGAATGAATGACTAATGGAGGAATGAATGAATGACTAATGGAGGAATGAATGAATGACTAATGGAGGAATGAATGAATGACTAATGGAGGAATGAATGAATGACTAATGGAGGAATGAATGAATGACTAATGGAGGAATGAATGAATGACTAATGGAGGAATGAATGAATGACTAATGGAGGAATGAATGAATGACTAATGGAGGAATGAATGAATGACTAATGGAGGAATGAATGAATGACTAATGGAGGAATGAATGAATGACTAATGGAGGAATGAATGAATGACTAATGGAGGAATGGGCGATAATTGTGCACCTTACTTCACATTTACATTTAAATGAGGCCTAACTGAATGATAAGGAGGGTGAAGTATTATTGTATTATATTATATGTGTATTATGAGTATTATATTGTGTTCATTCATTAAAAACAATGAGTTTGTGTTATGCCCATTTATCAGCAGCAAATCGTGTGACCGTTTTGTAACCACTCCCTTTATTATGTTTTACTTTGTAAAAAACTATTATGGGATTGTTTTATTTACTGTAACTTTTACTAATTAAATTTATTGTGATGGGAAACATGCCACATTGTAGTAGGCCTTTAGAATATTGCGAAAACAATATCCCTGACCCTTTCTGAGCTGAGGAGAGAAAGGAAAGCCCACTGAATGAATGACACATGGATGGGTGATAATTGTTACAATCGAATGTTAATTAGGCCAAACTGAATGATGAGGGTGAAGAGGTTGGTTTAATTTAGAACAGCAATGAGGATGTTAATGTTCGCGCGATGATGAGTTTGTGTTTATTATCCGCGTTGACGCTCATGTTTAATAATATGACCACCTGTCTTGCGGGTTTGATACCTTTAAAGTTGTTACGGGACTTGAGACCACGTTGGCCATTACCTCGTGCACATGAAAAGGTTTCTTGAGGTCAGGAACAGTTTTATTCCAAAATTGAGAATTAAATAGATAACTAGAAATAAATAGATAAATAAACCAACGTTTGAAATCTGTCTGAAAAGATAAAACAAGAATCAAAAGGTAAACACAATACAATCTTGCCAATACCAACCGCAATTATCACATCAGCCAATCCTGACTGAGAGGGTTCTGCAATTATCACATCAGCCAATCCTGACTGAGAAGGTTCTGCAATTATCACATCAGCCAATCTAACTGAGAGGGTTCTGCAATTATCACATCAGCCAATCCTGACTGAGAGGGTTCTGCAATTATCACATCAGCCAATCCTGACTGAGAGGGTTCTGCAATTATCACATCAGCCAATCCTGACTGAGAAGGTTCTGCAATTATCACATCAGCCAATCCTGACTGAGAGGGTTCTGCAATTATCACATCAGCCAATCCTGACTGAGAGGGTTCTGCAATTATCACATCAGCCAATCCTGACTGAGAGGGTTCTGCATAAAATGCATAACATTTTTCACTAATTCAATTAACACACTTGACTATAGCAGATTACATGGTGAATAAACATTGACTGTAGCAGATTACATGGTGAATAAACGTGGACTATAGCAGATTACATGGTGAATAAACGTGGACTATAGCAGATTACATGGTGAATAAACGTTGACTGTAGCAGATTACATGGTGAATAAACGTGGACTATAGCAGATTACATGGTGAATAAACGTGGACTATGGCAGATTACATGGTGAATAAACGTTGACTGTAGCAGATTACATGGTGAATAAACGTGGACTATAGCAGATTACATGGTGAATAAACGTTGACTGTAGCAGATTACATGGTGAATAAACATTGACTGTAGCAGATTACATGGTGAATAAACGTTGACTGTAGCGGATTACATGGTGAATAAACATTGACTGTAGCAGATTACATGGTGAATAAACGTGGACTGTAGCAGATTACATGGTGAATAAACGTGGACTGTAGCAGATTACATGGTGAATAAACGTGGACTATAGCAGATTACATGGTGAATAAACGTGGACTGTAGCAGATTACATGGTGAATAAACGTGGACTATAGCAGATTACATGGTGAATAAACGTGGACTATAGCAGATTACATGGTGAATAAACGTTGACTGTAGCAGATTACATGGTGAATAAACGTGGACTATAGCAGATTACATGGTGAATAAACGTGGACTATAGCAGATTACATGGTGAATAAACGTGGACTATAGGAGATTACATGGTGAATAAACGTGGACTATAGGAGATTACATGGTGAATAAACGTGGACTACAGCAGATTACATGGTGAATAAACGTGGACTATGGCAGATGACATGGTGAATAAACATTGACTGTAGCAGATTACATGGTGAATAAACATTGACTGTAGCAGATTACATGGTGAATAAACGTGGACTATAGCAGATTACATGGTGAATAAACATTGACTGTAGCAGATTACATGGTGAATAAACATTGACTGTAGCAGATTACATGGTGAATAAACGTGGACTGTAGCAGATTACATGGTGAATAAACGTGGACTATAGCAGATTACATGGTGAATAAACATTGACTGTAGCAGATTACATGGTGAATAACGTGGACTGTAGCAGATTACATGGTGAATAAACGTGGACTATAGCAGATTACATGGTGAATAAGCGTGGACTATAGCAGATTACATGGTGAATAAGCGTGGACTATAGCAGATTACATGGTGAATAAAGCGTGGACTATGGCAGATTACATGGTGAATAAGCGTTGACTGTAGCAGATTACATGGTGAATAGCGTGGACTATAGCAGATTACATGGTGAATAAGCGTGGACTATAGCAGATTACATGAGTGAATAAACGTGGACTATAGCAGATTACATGGTGAATAAGCGTGGACTATAGCAGATTACATGGTGAATAAGCGTGGACTATACCAGATTACATGGTGAATAGCGTGGACTATGGCAGATTACATGGTGAATAAACATTGACTGTAGCAGATTACATGGTGAATAAACGTGGACTGTAGCAGATTACATGGTGAATAAACGTGGACTATAGCAGATTACATGGTGAATAAACATTGACTGTAGCAAGATTACATGGTGAATAAACGTGGACTATAGCAGATTACATGGTGAATAAGCGTTGACTGTAGCAGATTACATGGTGAATAAGCGTGGACTATAGCAGATTACATGGTGAATAAACATTGACTGTAAGCAGATTACATAGTGAATAAAAGCGTGGACTATAGCAGATTACATGGTGAATAAACGTTGACTGTAGCAGATTACATGGTGAATAGCGTGGACTGTAGCAGATTACATGGTGAATAAACGTGGACTGTAGCAGATTACATGGTGAATAAGCGTGGACTATAGCAGATTACATGGTGAATAGCGTGGACTACAGCAGATTACATGGTGAATAAACGTGGACTATGGCAGATTACATGGTGAATAAACGTTGACTGTAGCAGATTACATGGTGAACCAGCGTGGACTGTAGCAGATTACATGGTGAATAACGCGTGGACTATAGCAGATTACATGGTGAATAAGCGTGGACTACAGCAGATTACATGGTAGATAAGCGTGGACTATGGCAGATTACATGGTGAATAAACATT
>NW_025751465.1:0-2500 GCF_021184085.1 Oncorhynchus gorbuscha
TGGATAGTGTTCAATATGTCTAGGCTACATGGGAAGTGTTCAATATGCCTAGGCTATATGGGAAGTGTTCAATATATCTAGGCTATATGGATAGTGTTCAATATGCCTAGGCTATATGGATAGTGTTCAATATGCCTAGGCTACATGGATAGTGTTCAATATGTCTAGGCTACATGGGAAGTGTTCAATATGCCTACAGTAGGCTACATGGGTAGTGTTCAATATGCCTAGGCTACATGGATAGTGTTCAATATGCCTACAGTAGGCTCCATGGGTAGTGTTCAATATGCCTAGGCTTTATGGATAGTGTTCAATATGTCTAGGCTACATGGGTAGTGTTCAATATGTCTCGGCTACATGGGAAGTGTTCAATATGTCTAGGCTATATGGATAGTGTTCAATATGTCTAGGCTACATGGGAAGTGTTCAATATGTCTAGGCTACATGGATAGTGTTCAATATGCCTAGGCTACATGGATAGTGTTCAATATGCCTATAGTAGGCTACATGGATAGTGTTCAATATGTCTAGGCTACATGGATAGTGTTCAATATGTCTAGGCTACATGGGAAGTGTTCAATATCCCCAGGCTATATGGGAAGTGTTCAATATGTCTAGGCTACATGGGTAGTGTTCAATATGCCTAGGCTACATGGATAGTGTTCAATATATCTAGGCTACATGGATAGTGTCCAATATGCCTAGGCTACATGGATAGTGTTCAATATGCCTAGGCTACATGGGTAGTGTTCAATATGCCTAGGCTACATGGGTAGTGTTCAATATGTCTAGGCTACATGGGAAGTGTTCAATATGCCTACAGTAGGCTACATGGGTAGTGTTCAATATGCCTAGGCTACATGGATAGTGTTCAATATGCCTACAGTAGGCTCCATGGGTAGTGTTCAATATGCCTAGGCTTTATGGATAGTGTTCAATACGTCTAGGCTACATGGGTAGTGTTCAATATGTCTCGGCTACATGGGAAGTGTTCAATATGTCTAGGCTATATGGATAGTGTTCAATATGTCTAGGCTACATGGGAAGTGTTCAATATGTCTAGGCTACATGGATAGTGTTCAATATGCCTAGGCTACATGGATAGTGTTCAATATGCCTATAGTAGGCTACATGGATAGTGTTCAATATGCCTAGGCTACATGGATAGTGTTCAATATGTCTAGGCTTTATGGATAGTGTTCAATATGTCTAGGCTACATGGGAAGTGTTCAATATCCCCAGGCTATATGGGAAGTGTTCAATATGTCTAGGCTACATGGGTAGTGTTCAATATGCCTAGGCTACATGGATAGTGTTCAATATATCTAGGCTACATGGATAGTGTCCAATATGCCTAGGCTACATGGATAGTGTTCAATATGCCTAGGCTACATGGGTAGTGTTCAATATGCCTAGGCTACATGGGTAGTGTTCGATATGCCTAGGCTATATGGATAGTGTTCAATAAGCCTAGGCCTAAGCTATATGCTACACGCCACAGATTCAGACAGTACTTCTAAGGAGAAACTGCAGCGCGTGAGGACATCTGCTGTCCACCTTTCATTACTCTGGTCCAGAGTGAGCCAAGGAAGACACTATCTGTTACACAAGGCATAATCTTTGGTCTGCATTACAGTTGTTTTGATAAGACCATTAAAAAAATAATTTTTAAAAAATTACACAAAATCATCCTTTGCAAGATTGTATGTTGATAAAAGAAAGTACCCTGCCTAGCCTAATAAACATATATCATAAACACATCGGGGAATGCCCAGTCCTCTGGACGGGGAAGGAAACACAGGGGGATTTATTTTCCCTCTCGTTAAAATGTTGTTTTATTGGGGAAAGAGGCAGATCTCTAAATCAAACATGTTAAACAACTATCACATAAAAAAACCTCTGGACAGATTAGATTGGTTGGTCAACATGGGGGGGGGAGAAGAAAAAAAACACAGCTGAGATATCTTCACAAGACGGGATGCTCCAGAGCGCCACAGGGTGATAAACAAGTAGCTAGCTAGTAGCTACTGCCTCTCTAGAGAATCACTTTGCCATCACAAAGCCAAGTTACAGAGATGATTAACTAAATTACAAAGCTAAATTATTTTTTTTGTCATTCGACTTCCTGCTGTCCATCGTCAATAGTTTGAGACACCCTGTCGTCTGTACCAGCTGGCAGAGTGAGTCACGACTCAGTGAGTACCCTCTCTTCATTCTCCCCAGAGAGACTCAGTGAGTACCCTCTCTTCATTCTCCCCAGAGAGACTCAGTGAGTACCCTCTCTTCATTCTCCCCAGAGAGACTCAGTGAGTACCCTCTCTTCATTCTCCCCAGAGAGACTCAGTGAGTACCCTCTCTTCATTCTCCCCAGAGAGACTCAGTGAGTACCCTCTCTTCATTCTCCCCAGAGAGACTCAGTGAGTACCCTCTCTTCATTCTCCCCAGAGAGACTCAGTGAGTACCCTCTCTTCATTCTCCCCAGAGAGACTCAGTGAGTACC
>NW_025751465.1:7500-15220 GCF_021184085.1 Oncorhynchus gorbuscha
CTCTCACTCAAATGAGAGAGCTTCTTTGGGATCTTCTGCATCAGATAAATGTCAGAAAGAGGATCATTTATCTGACCTACATTTTCCACCATTTCCTAGCTTACCCCCCCCCCCCCCCCCCCCAGCCTCAGTCAGCCCACCAGCAGGCTGTTTGAAGTGTAGACGTGAAACTCTAAATGTGGTGGATATATGCAATGCTCATCACTTCACCAGAGAAATGTCAGGGCTCGTTCTGTCTGTCTGTCTGTCTGTCTGTCTGTCTGTCTGTCTGTCTGTCTGTCTGTCTGTCTGTCTGTCTGTCTGTCTGTCTGTCTGTCTGTCTGTCTGTCTGTCGGCCTGTCTGTCTGTCTGTTGGTCGGTCGGTCGGTCTGCCTGTCTGTCGGCCTGTCTGTCTGTCTGTTTGTCGGCCTGTCTGTCGGCCTGTCTGTCTGCCTGTCTGTCTGTCAGCCTGTCGGCCTGTCTGTCTGTCTCCTACATCAGTCTCTGTATGAGGAGAGATACTGTGTTCAAGAGGGATGAAAGGAGAGCGCTCAGATCAAACACACTTTTCTCATTGTAGACAACAAACGTCCCCAGAGAACTCATTTTCTGCTCATGTCCATCCTAATGTGATTGATACCGTTGTTCTGTTCCAGGAACAGTCTCTACAGTCCTGTCTCCTCTATTGTAGGATTGATACCGGTGTTCTGTTCTGTTCCAGGAACAGTCTCTACAGTCCTGTCTCCTCTATTGTAGGATTGATACAGGTGTTCTGTTCCAGGAACAGTCTCTACAGTCCTGTCTCCTCTATTGTAGGATTGATACCGGTGTTCTGTTCCAGGAACAGTCTCTACAGTCCTGTCTCCTCTATTGTAGGATTGATACAGGTGTTCTGTTCCAGGAACAGTCTCTACAGCCCTGTCTCCTCTATTGTAGGATTGACTCAGATGTTCTGTTCTGTTCCAGGAACAGTCTCTACAGTCCTGTCTCCTCTATTGTAGGATTGATACCGGTGTTCTGTTCCAGGAACAGTCTCTACAGTCCTGTCTCCTCTATTGTAGGATTGATACAGGTGTTCTGTTCCAGGAACAGTCTCTACAGTCCTGTCTCCTCTATTGTAGGATTGATACCGGTGTTCTGTTCCAGGAACAGTATCTACAGTCCTGTCTCCTCTATTGTAGGACTGATACAGGTGTTCTGTTCCAGGAACAGTCTCTACAGTCCTGTCTCCTCTATTGTAGGATTGATACCGGTGTTCTGTTCTGTTCCAGGAACAGTCTCTACAGTCCTGTCTCCTCTATTGTAGGATTGACTCAGGTGTTCTGTTCTGTTCCAGGAACAGTCTCTACAGTCCTGTCTCCTCTATTGTAGGATTGACTCAGGTGTTCTGTTCTGTTCCAGGAACAGTCTCTACAGTCCTGTCTCCTCTATTGTAGGATTGACTCAGGTGTTCTGTTCTGTTCCAGGAACAGTCTCTACAGTCCTGTCTCCTCTATTGTAGGATTGATACCGGTGTTCTGTTCTGTTCCAGGAACAGTCTCTACAGTCCTGTCCTCTCTATTGTAGGATTGACTCAGGTGTTCTGTTCTGTTCCAGGAACAGTCTCTACAGTCCTGTCCTCTCTATTGTAGGCTTGATACCGGTGTTCTGTTCCAGGAACAGTCTCTACAGTCCTGTCTCCTCTATTGTAGGATTGATACCAGTGTTCTGTTCCAGGAACAGTCTCTACAGTCCTGTCTCCTCTATTGTAGGATTGATACCGGTGTTCTGTTCCAGGAACAGTCTCTACAGTCCTGTCCCCTCTATTGTAGGATTGATACCGGTGTTCTGTTCTGTTCCAGGAACAGTCTCTACAGTCCTGTCTCCTCTATTGTAGGATTGATACCGGTGTTTTGTTCCAGGAACAGTCTCTACAGTCCTGTCTCTGTCATGCTGGTGAATGAGGACCCAAAAGCGACTTGGCGAAAACAGAGTATTTAATCCAGAATAAACTTTACAAAACAAAAAGCATAATACTACACGTAAAGACGAGAACAGACTGGAGACTTGATCGAGAACTGCAGGTTGCCTCGGGAAGGCACTTGAACCTAGCAGACTCAGACACCTGCTCACCACGCAGCATCTGAGGGAAACACGACACGACAGGGCAAAACATAGACACAGCACGGTGAATTATAAATGAGGATCCGACAGGGCAGGTACGGGAAACAAGGAGAGAAATAGGGACTCTAATCAGGGAAAAGGATCGGGAACAGGTGTGGGAAGACTAAATGATGATTAGGGGAATAGGAACAGCTGGGAGCAGGAACGGAACGATAGAGAGAAGAGAGAGCGAGAGAGTGAGAGAGGGAGGGGGAGAGAGAGGGATAGAAAGAGGGAAAGAACCTAATAAGACCAGCAGAGGGAAACGAATAGAATGGGAAGCACAGGGACAAGACATGATAATAAATGACAAAACATGACAGTACCCCCCACTCACCGAGCGCCTCCTGGCGCACTCGAGGAGGAATCCTGGCGGCAACGGAGGAAATCATCAATGAGTGAACGGTCCAGCACGTCCCGAGACGGAACCCAACTCCTCTCCTCAGGACCGTAACCCTCCCAATCCACTAAGTATTGGTGACCCCGTCCCCGAGAACGCATGTCCATGATCTTATGTACCTTGTAAATAGGTGCGCTCTCGACAAGGACGGGAGGGGGGAGGGAAGACGAACGGGGGTGCGAAGAAAGGGCTTAACACAGGAGACATGGAAGACAGGATGGACGCGACGAAGATGTCGCGGAAGAAGCAGTCGCACAGCGACAGGATTGACGACCTGGGAGACACGGAACGGACCAATGAACCGCGGAGTCAACTTACGAGAAGCTGTCGTAAGAGGAAGGTTGCGAGTGGAAAGCCACACTCTCTGGCCGCAACAATACCTAGGACTCTTAATCCTGCGTTTATTGGCGGCTCTCACAGTCTGTGCCCTGTAGCTGCAAAGTGCAGACCTCACCCTCCTCCAGGTGCGCTCACAACGTTGGACAAACGCTTGAGCGGAGGGAACGCTGGACTCGGCAAGCTGGGAAGAGAATAGAGGAGGCTGGTAACCCAGACTACTCTGAAACGGAGATAACCCGGTAGCAGACGAAGGAAGCGAGTTGTGAGCGTATTCTGCCCAGGGAGCTGTTCTGCCCAAGACGCAGGGTTTCTGAAAGAAAGGCTGCGTAGTATGCGACCAATCGTCTGATTGGCCCTCTCTGCTTGACCGTTAGACTGGGGATGAAACCCGGAAGAGAGACTGACGGACGCACCAATCAAACGACAGAACTCCCTCCAAAATTGTGACGTGAATTGCGGGCCTCTGTCTGAAACGGCGTCTAACGGGAGGCCATGAATTCTGAACACATTCTCGATAATGATTTGTGCCGTCTCCTTAGCGGAAGGAAGTTTAGCGAGGGGAATGAAATGTGCCGCCTTAGAGAACCTATCGACAACCGTAAGAATCACAGTCTTCCCCGCAGACAAAGGCAGACCGGTAATGAAGTCTAGGGCGATGTGAGACCATGGTCGAGAAGGAATGGGGAGCGGTCTGAGACGACCGGCAGGAGGAGAGTTACCCGACTTAGTCTGCGCGCAGTCCGAACAAGCAGCCACGAAACGGCGCGTGTCACGCTCGTGAGTGCTTGCTTAACCTGTCTTTCAATTCCCCAGACTGTCAACCCGACAACACGCCCATAAGGAAGAATCCCCTCGGGATCAGTAGAAGCCACAGAAGAACTAAACAGACGGGATAAGGCATCAGGCTTGGTGTTCTTGCTACCCGGACGGTAAGAAATCACAAACTCGAAACGAGCGAAAAACAACGCCCAACGAGCTTGACGGGCATTAAGTCGTTTGGCAGAACGGATGTACTCAAGGTTCTTATGGTCTGTCCAAACGACAAAAGGAACGGTCGCCCCCTCCAACCACTGTCGCCATTCGCCTAGGGCTAAGCGGATGGCGAGCAGTTCACGGTTACCCACATCATAGTTGCGCTCAGATGGCGACAGGCGATGAGAAAAATAAGCGCAAGGATGAACCTTATCGTCAGACTGGAAGCGCTGGGATAGAATGGCTCCCACGCCTACCTCTGAAGCGTCAACCTCGACAATGAATTGTCTAGTGACGTCAGGAGTAACGAGGATAGGAGCGGACGTAAAACGTTCTTTTAGAAGATCAAAAGCTCCCTGGGCGGAACCGGACCACTTAAAACACGTCTTGACAGAAGTAAGAGCTGTGAGAGGGGCAGCAACTTGACCGAAATTACGAATGAAACGCCGATAGAAATTAGCGAAACCTAAAAAGCGCTGCAACTCGACACGTGACCTTGGAACGGGCCAATCACTGACAGCTTGGACCTTAGCGGAATCCATCTGAATGCCTTCAGCGGAAATAACGGAACCGAGAAAAGTAACGGAGGAGACATGAAAAGAACACTTCTCAGCCTTTACGTAGAGACAATTCTCTAAAAGGCGCTGTAGAACACGTCGAACGTGCTGAACATGAATCTCGAGTGACGGTGAAAAAATCAGGATATCGTCAAGATAGACAAAAACAAAGATGTTCAGCATGTTTCTCAGAACATCATTAACTAATGCCTGAAAAACAGCTGGCGCATTGGCGAGACCAAACGGCAGAACCCGGTACTCAAAATGCCCTAATGGAGTGTTAAACGCCGTTTTCCACTCGTCCCCCTCTCTGATGCGCACGAGATGGTAAGCGTTACGAAGGTCCAACTTAGTAAAGCACCTGGCTCCCTGCAGAATCTCGAAGGCTGATGACATAAGGGGAAGCGGATAACGATTCTTAACCGTTATGTCATTCAGCCTCGATAATCCACGCAGGGCGCAGAGTACCGTCCTTCTTCTTAACAAAAAGAACCCCGCCCGGCCGGAGAGGAAGAAGGCACTATGGTACCGGCGTCAAGAGACACAGATAAATAATCCTCGAGAGCCTTACGTTCGGGAGCCGACAGAGAGTATAGTCTACCCCGAGGAGGAGTGGTCCCCGGAAGGAGATCAATACTACAATCATACGACCGGTGAGGAGGAAGGGAGTTGGCTCGGGACCGACTGAAGACCGTGCGCAGATCATGATATTCCTCCGGCACTCCTGTCAAATCGCCAGGTTCCTCCTGAGAAGTGGGGACAGAAGAAATGGGAGGGATGGCAGACATTAAGCACTTCACATGACAAGATACGTTCCAGGATAGGATAGAATTACAAGACCAATTAATAGAAGGATTATGACATACTAGCCAGGGATGACCCAAAACAACAGGTGTGAAAGGTGAATGAAAAATCAAAAAGAAATAGTCTCACTGTGGTTACCAGATACTGTGAGAGTTAAAGGTAGTGTCTCAAATTTGATACTGGGAAGATGACTACCATCTAAGGCAAACATGGGCGTAGGCTTGTCTAACTGTCTGAAAGGAATGTTATGTTTCCGAACCCATGCTTCGTCCATGAAACAACCCTCAGCCCCAGAGTCAATCAAGGCACTGCATGTAGCACCCGAACCGGTCCAGCGTAGATGGACCGACATAGTAGTACAAGATCTAGATGAAGAGACCTGAGTAGTAGCGCTCACCAGTAGCCCTCCGCTTACTGATGGGCTCTGGCCTCTTACTGGACATGAATTAACAAAATGTCCATCAAATCCGCAATAGAGGCACAGGCGGTTGGTGATCCTCCGTTCCCTCTCCTTAGTCGAGATGCGAATCCCTCCCAGCTGCATGGGCTCAGTCTCAGAGCCAGAGGAGGGAGATGGTTGCGATGCGGAGCAGGGAAACACCGTTGATGCGAGCTCTCTTCCACGAGCCTGGTGACGAAGATCTACCCGTCGTTCTATGCGGATGGCGAGAGCAATCAAAGAGTCCACACAGGAAGGAACCTCCCGAGAGAGAATCTCATCTTTGACCACTGTGTGGAGTCCCTCCAGAAAACGAGCGAGCAGCGCCGGCTCGTTCCAGTCACTAGAGGCAGCAAGAGTACGAAACTCTATAGAGTAATCCGTTATGGATCGATCACCTTGGCATAGGGAAGCCAGGACCCTAGAAGCCTCCCCACCAAAAACTGAACGGTCAAAAACCCGAATCATCTCCTCTTTAAAGTTCTGGTAATTGTTAGAACAATCAGCCCTTGCCTCCCAGATAGCTGTGCCCCACTCTCGGGCCCGGCCAGTAAGGAGTGAAATGACGTAAGCAACCCGAGCTCTCTCTCTAGAGTATGTGTTGGGTTGGAGAGAGAACACAATCTCACACTGGGTGAGAAAGGAGCGGCACTCAGTGGGCTGCCCGGAGTAGCAAGGTGGGTTATTAACCCTAGGTTCTGGAGGCTCGGCAGGCCAGGAAGTAACAGGTGGCACGAGACGAAGACTCTGGAACTGTCCAGAGAGGTCGGAAACCTGAGCGGCCAGGTTCTCCACGGCATGGCGAGCAGCAGACAATTCCTGCTCGTGTCTGCCGAGCATGGGTCCTTGGATCTCGACGGCAGTGTTACGAGCGTCTGTAGTCGCTGGGTCCATTCCTCGGTCGGATCCTTCTGTCATGCTGGTGAATGAGGACCCAAAAGCGACTTGGCGAAAACAGAGTATTTAATCCAGAATAAACTTTACAAAACAAAAAGCATAATACTACACGTAAAGACGAGAACAGACTGGAGACTTGATCGAGAACTGCAGGTTGCCTCGGGAAGGCACTTGAACCTAGCAGACTCAGACACCTGCTCACCACGCAGCATCTGAGGGAAACACGACACGACAGGGCAAAACATAGACACAGCACGGTGAATTATAAATGAGGATCCGACAGGGCAGGTACGGGAAACAAGGAGAGAAATAGGGACTCTAATCAGGGAAAAGGATCGGGAACAGGTGTGGGAAGACTAAATGATGATTAGGGGAATAGGAACAGCTGGGAGCAGGAACGGAACGATAGAGAGAAGAGAGAGCGAGAGAGTGAGAGAGGGAGGGGGAGAGAGAGGGATAGAAAGAGGGAAAGAACCTAATAAGACCAGCAGAGGGAAACGAATAGAATGGGAAGCACAGGGACAAGACATGATAATAAATGACAAAACATGACAGTCTCCTCTATTGTAGGATTGATACAGGTGTTCTGTTCTGTTCCAGGAACAGTCTCTACAGTCCTGTCCTCTCTATGAGATGCTTTTTTATCCTGGGCACTTTTGAACCCCAAAAGCCACCAATCCCCTGCATAGTGTATACAATGCTCCCAGAGGAATGTTGTGTGTGTCTCTATAGCCCTCTAGACAGCTACACTAGTCTGTCAGTCCACGGTTCTCATTACCACATACAGCCTCCTGGGAATGAAGTCTCTCTACTTCAGGATGTTGTTTTTGTTATTAAAGCAGACAGTCATTTCTGAATCCCTCTCAGTATTTCTCAAAAGGCTCCGTCAATCTGAGGAAATTAAAGGAGATGTGTAGGCCTAACAATAACAAATAATAATAGTAGTAAAAACTATAATAATAACCATAATAATAATAATTATAAATAATAACAATTACAATAATAACCAGAATAATAATTATAAATAATTACAATTACAATAATAATAATAATAATAATAATAACCATAATTATTATTATAAATAATAACAATAAATAACAATTACAATAACCATAATAATAATAATAATAATAATAACAATAATAATAATAATAATAACCACAATAATAATAATAATAATAACCATAATA